>NC_045430.1:45205460-45512960 GCF_902635505.1 Sarcophilus harrisii
ATTATTGAGAATATGACCATTTTATACATTCCAGTGGCTTGAAACTAACATGTCCTTATTCACTTCTCACTCTCTCAGTTCCCAAATCTAATGAATTTGTAAATGTCTTATTCTCTGCTTTTGTAGCACATCTAATCTATGCTTTCTTCTCTTTTCTTTATAACTGCCAAATTGGTAGAAGCTTTTATAATTTTGCTGCTCAATTATTGTAAGAGTTTCCATGTTTCTTCCTATTCTTATCTATCCTCAACTCAACTATCAATTTATCTTCCTAAAGCACAGATCTTTCTATGTCACTTCCCCATTCAATAAATAAGTAGATCCCTAGTCCTTCTAAGATTAAATATAATCCTCTCATATCCTAAACCATTCCCATTTTTTTAGTCTTCCTGTCCCTTGTTCTACTCTATATGATCCCATCACATTGTCCTCAAGTAATATCATCCTCCTTATATTGTCTTACCCAGAGCACTTCATTTACTCCAGGTCCTGAACTCTTCCTACTTCCTAGCTTTTCTGGTTTCATTCATCTCAATTTTCTACAAGAACTTTTTTCTTAAAAACCATTAATTTTAGGGTCTCACCTTTTAGACTTCCCTCAAGCAAATCCTTATAAATTTTGTTTCTAGATACTTGTTTGAATATTGTCTCATCCATTACATTGTGAGATCCTTGAGGTTAGAAACTGTTTTTCATCTTTCTTTAAAGCTCTACTGTTTATTAGAATACTTATGCTAATACTAGTTAGTATCTGATTGGCTTTTCCAGGGACACTGTTTTTAATCACAATGTAAAGTACTAATCTTCCAATTTTTGTATTGTTGGGACGACTTAATGAGAGTTAGAGCAGGTCTTACCATATCACTCATTTAAAAAAAATACTCCAGTGGCTATTAGTTCTGGAGTGAAATGTTAGCTTTTCTGTTTAGCTTTTAATTTCCTTTATAAACTAGCACTAGCTTGTTTTTGCAACTTCTTTATACTTTACTTCCCTTCCCACACTCTAATATGATCTAGCCTGGACAGCCTTTGAGTTGTTCTGCATATATAATACTCCATCTCCAATCTCCATGCATTAATACTGGTTGTCTCATGTCAAAATATAAAAATAAAACAATAATCATAGATTAACATTGAAAAAAATATTAAAAACATCACAATTCATTCATTCTTCACTATTGTAAAATTATATAAAGCAATATTTATACTAATTTAGAAGTCTGCAAAAGTTTTCTTTCTAGTCCAAAATTGAGGCTTAAATGTACACAATACATTTTTCCTTTTACCATCATATTTACATTGCATATTTTGTTTCACTTAAAATTATAACAAAAATTTTTAATTGTATATGACATTATCTTTCTGATCCACTAATGATGTGAAAATCTGTCAAGTACTTGGATGACATAGTTACTGTTTTGAATATGATTAAAAATGCACAATAAATTCTTTCTTCATGAAAGAAAAAAATATTACCAGCAGGGAAATAAAAATGTTATCTTTATTGACAATTTAATAAGAAAAAAATATGGGCAGGAAAAAATTCAAATGAAGTTGGCCTAGTTAACTGTACCAGACCTAAAACTATTTTATAAAGCAGTGGTCTCAAAACCATTTGGTACTGGCTAAGAAATAGAGTAGTTGATCAGTGAAAAGATTAGGTTCATAGGATAAAAGAGTCAATGACTATATTAATTTATTGTTTAACAAACCCTAAGACTACAGCTTTTGGGATAAAAACTTATTATTTGACAACAACTGCCGGGAAAACTGGAAACTAGTATGGCAGAAACTGGGTATTAACCCACATCTAATACTATATACCAAGATAATGTTGAAATGGGTTCACAATTAGACATAGTGATATTATAAACAAATTAGAAGAACAAAGTATAGTTTACCTTTCAGATCTATGGAGAAGAAAGGAATTTGTGGATAAAGAATAAATGGAGTTCATTATTGAACACCCAATATATAATTTTGATTGTATAAAATTAAACAGGTTTTATACAAACAAAACTAATGCAGACAAGATTAGAAGAGAAGCAATAAATTGGGAAAACAGCCCTAAGTGAAGGAGACAATAAAGGATTTGGACTTTAACTCCTGGCTGCATTTGGGGTATTTACTGAACTGAAACTAAGGCTACCTCCAGAAGCCCCCAAGAAAACTGTTCCCAGAGACAATTACATTTCAGAGAAGAATATAACATTTTGGTGACCAATAGGGGCTTGGCTAGTTTTTCTTAGAGGCCTTTTGTAGTGTTGGTTCTGAGAGCTTAAGGTTGGTGAATCTCCTCAACTGAATCCTGGCTGAGGCTCCAAGAGCTCCTAGTGGGCTTGTCCTTTCTGGCCCTGAGACCTCCTCCTTATATATGCTCTCTCAAAGGTGTGGATCTTGTGGAATTATAGTAAGTACTAAGTACATGTAAATTAGAGAATCATTATCTCATCAATTCCACTGACTTGGCACCTTGTAAGAATCCTAACACATCTTCTCTCATCCATTTGGAGGTTGGTGAGAAATGCATCAAGTCAACATAAAAAAGAGGGGAACAGAGGAGAAGAGAAACACATTCAAGATGTTTAAAAGAAACCAAATACAAATTGCCCAGATTTCTCAAGATGGTTGAGAAACAAAATGTATCCAAACTATTGCCCATATTTTTTTATTGAAACTTTTTTTTTAATTTTCAAATTATATGCATGGATAATTTTTCAACATTGACCCTTACAAAGCCTTGTCTTCTAATTTCCCCCCTTCCTCCTATCCCCTTCCCTAGATGGCAAATAATCCAATATATGCTAAACATATATTGTTTATGTTAAACATGGTAAAATATATGTTAAATCTAAAATATCCATACTTGTTAATACAAATATCTTTCTGCACAAGAAAAATCAGATTAAAAAGGAAAAAAAATAAGAAATAAATAAAGTGCAAGCAAACAAAAACAAGACAAGTGAAAATGCTATGTCATGATCCAGACTCAGTTCCCACAGTCCTTTCTCTTGGTGTAGATGGCTCTCTTCATCACAAGATCATTGATCTGAACCATCTCATTGTTTAAAAGATCAACGACCATTGGAATTGTAAATCATATAATCTTGTTTTTGCCACATACAATGATCTCATGGTTCTGCTCAATTCACTTAGCATCAGTTCATGTAAATCTCTCCAGAATTCTCTGAAATCATCCTGCTGAAGAATTTCTTATAGAACAATAATATTTCATAACATTCATATACCATAACTTATTCAGCCATTCTCCAAGTGATGGGAATCCACTCAGTTTCCAGTTTCTTGCCACTACAAAAAGAGCTGCCACAAACATTTCCTTTAAGATCTCTTGGGATATAAGCCCAGTAGAAACATTGCCCACCGAACCCTTTGCAGATTTTGTGGGGCATTTGCAAGCAGCTGTCACAAGAACCATTGGAGAAAATGCAGCTAGACGAATAATGATCAGACAACTGGCTAAGGAACATGTCAATGAGGTGTGCAAAACAATTATATGGGGGCTACACAAAGATGCTCTTTTAGAGGAGATCATAAGACACTGTGCCACGGGGGCACAAATGCTTATTATAACCAGACTATGATGAACATGGAAAGACAGGGTCCCTCTTGGCAAGAGACTTCTAGAGAGAGTCGTTGATGTTTTCAGTGTGGAAAAATAGGACATCTGAGAGTCCATTGTAGGTATGAAGATAGAGTGAGAGGACAGGGTGAAAGAATAAAACCCAAAACCCTATGTCTAAAATGCCACAATGGCTTCCACTGTGCCTCAGAATGTAAATTGACCCAGGGAAATGAGAGACAGGGTTCAGGCCTAAGATATCATACAAAAGACAGATGAGGCTGAGTTTATACCCAGAGAGTCTTTAGAAGTTCAGGGTTCTGATCTGATCAATCATCAAAAGAGTAATCAGATGGGAGAGAGGGACCACAATTGAGGAGAATATAGACTTTTTAAACCAACAGGGCAGTGTCCAGTGCAAACAGGCAATGTAATTGCCCGGTGATGAGGAGAAATCCCAAAAGTGAGAAATAGAAGGGACTAGATAGGGTAACTGCCTGGGAGAGAGGTTTGCTTGTATTCCTACAGATGAAGAAGGAAACAGATGGAGAAGGAATCAGATGGGTGGCAGCAAGCACCTGGAGAGAGACAGAAAAAGAGAAAAACCTCAAAACAAAGGGGAAGAACTAAAAAGCATCTGACACTGAAGGAGCATGGCTGATAATGAAACTGTTAAAGAACTTTAAAACAAGCAGGAATCATTGGATTCCCTGAGAAGAAAAATTGTTGATGAGACTATTGCAGGACTTCAAAACTTGCAGGAATAATTGGATTCGTGGTACATTAACTAATGGAAAATAGATTCCTTTTGGACTATTTCTTGGGCTTATGGACATATATAATTCCTCATGTTGATTCATGTTATTTGTTATATCACTACTAGCCTTTGTTACTATGTGCTTATGTAATTTATGTAAATATGTGTAATACCTCCCATATTGATGGATTTATGTATACCTGTTTCAAATGAACCCCTTTAGAAACCTGCTAATCTGATTTGACTTTCCATTTCCTTTGGTGTTTTCATCTCCCTTCCTGAGATATCAGGGAGAGTGTGATCACCTTTGTTTTATGGTGTTTTCATTCCTTTTCTGAGCAGTCAGGGAAGGCATGACCATCTTCTTTTTGGGGACTCTCACCTCCTTGAGAAGTCAAGGAGGTCATGACTACTTATGTTCAAAATCAAAAGAAAGCAGGAGATGTTAGGATTCTTACAAGGTGCCAAGTCAGTGGAATTGATGAGATAATAATTCTCTAATTTACATGTACTTAGTACTTATTATAATTCCACAAGATTCACACCTTTAAGAGAGCATATATAAAGAGGAGGTCTCAGGGTCAGAAAGGATAAGCCCACTAGAAACTCTTGGAGCCTCAGCCAGGATTCAGACGGAGATTCACAAGCCAGAGAAGACTGCTTAAGCTCTCAGAACCAAGACTACAAAAGGCCTCAAAGAAAAACTAGCGAGACCCAAATGAAGGAGACAATAAAGGATTTGGACTTTAACTCCTGGCTGCATTTGGGGTATTTACTGAACTGAAACTAAGGCTGCTTCCAAAAGGCCCCAAGAAACCTACTCCCAGAGACAATAACATTTTAGAGAAGAATATTACAAAGATGTAAGTAAATTCTTCCATATGCTCATGTTAAACACTTCAAAGAGAAAAAAATTCATCAAAATAATTATATCTATACAGCCAAAATCAATAAGGGAAATTTTCTAATTTTGTCCAATGGATTTAGGAACAACCAAAGAGGCAGTGTCTTAGGCAATCTGCTTCTCTTGCATTGAGCTTCCAAATTTACACAGATTATTAGAATGGCCCTC
The DNA here is from genome assembly GCF_902635505.1 of Sarcophilus harrisii. Taxonomy (NCBI): domain Eukaryota; kingdom Metazoa; phylum Chordata; class Mammalia; order Dasyuromorphia; family Dasyuridae; genus Sarcophilus; species Sarcophilus harrisii. The sequence goes on from NC_045430.1 coordinate 45,210,870, forward strand.
AACTCAAAAGACAATTGCATAATCTTTCCCTTCATTGGTGTATAAAGATAACCAGATGTTGCCCTTGGATCTTTTCCTTGGAACTCAGTTGATGAAACAGCAATGACAAATTGACAAGAACCACAAAGCTTAAGTATTTCTGGAAAGAAAAATAATGCACATAATAAAGTATGCATTGGTAGACAATTTTTCAGCCTCAAAAATCAAAGAACAAAGGAACAAAATCCTTCACTTTTTCCCCACAGGAATGAATTGATTGTTGGTCATTTGGATTTTCCTGAAAACATCATCTATTTATTTAGAGATATTTGTCAATATTGAAAAGTGTAAAGAGAAGAAAGTAATATATCTATCTATATCTATATATCTTTCTGTATTTATATATGTAAAATCAAAGCATCTATGATATCTAAGAAGAGTTTGTTTTTCACCTTAGTGAGTACATAACTGGGCATTTCTCTGCAACAAGGACACAATGGGCCAGGTACAAATCAAATTTTGATTGAAAAGTGAGCCACAATAAATAGGCTTTTAGATTATAGTCAAAAAGTTTTAGTTAATTAATACCTTGAATATTTCATCTGGAAAATATTGATAATCACTTATATGAGATAAGTAGTATCATCTGATCATTCTGAGCACCATTATCTTTAATGCTGAAATCTACATTAAAAATCAAAATAATGAAAAATAATTAAAGGTAAAAATATTATAATTAAATGAGTTTTTATACAGATATCATGTAGCCAACAAAGTTTTATTAAGAACATACTTTGTGCCAGGCATTGTAATTGGCAGTGTATCTGCAAAATGAAAGTATTTTCTCCAAGGAACAGATGAAATAAAGGAAAAACATACACATACAGATAATGTAAGCAGTTGTAACACATCCTGAAGGCTAAGTATGTTACATTTCACTGTTTCTGAGTTTTCTTAAGTATTTTTAAGGCTTTAGTGAGAATTTCCTTTCTATTAATTGCTTCAGTCCCCCTCAAATTTATGTTTCCCTGTCTTTATGGATCTAAGTATCGAATTGTCATTTAACTAATTATTAGATTACTTTTTAGAAAGTAATATTTTCCTCAAAGGTATTACAAGAATAAATAGACAAACACCTGTCCTTAACATATAGGGGTATAATATCCATTTATACTAAAAATATCCAATTATATCACTTTATTTTCTAGGAAAAGAAGGACTACTCTGAGATACCACTACACACCTGTCAGGTTGGCTAGAATGACAGGGAAAGATAATGCGGAATGTTGGAGGGAATGTGGGAAAAAGGGGACACTGATACATTGTTGGTGGAATTATGAACACATCCAGCCATTCTGGAGAGCAATTTGGAACTATGCTCAAAAAGTTATCAAACTGTGCATACCCTTTGATCCAGCAGTGTTTCTACTGGGCTTATACCCCAAAGAGATACTAAAGAAGGAAAAGGGACCTCTATGTGCCAAAATATTTGTGGCAGCCCTGTTTGAAGTGGCTAGAAGCTGAAAAATGAATGGATGCCCATCAATTGGAGAATGGTTGAGTAAATTCTGATTTATGAATGTTATGGAATAGTATTGTTCTGTAAGAAATGACCAGCAGGATGAATACAAAGAGGATTGATGAGACCTACATGAACTGATACTGAGTGAAATGAGCAGAACCAGGTATACCTCAACAACGATACTGTATGAGGGTATATTCTGATGCAAGTGGATTTCTTCGACAAAGAGAAGATCTAACTCAATTTCAATTGATCAAGGATGGACAGAAGCAGCTGCACTCAAAGAAAGAACACTGGGGGGGAAGGGGGCGGAGCCAAGATGGCAGAGAAGGCACACGTGACTTTCTAAGCTCTTCTCTTACCCTCTTTATTAATATTATATCGAGCCTCAAAAATAGTCTTGACTGCTACAATTCGTAAAGATAAGAAGTATAACAACTCACCAGCCGAAGAAAATCTGTCTCGCCAAAAAAGGTTTGTTCCGGGGCTAGGGGGGACATCAGAATAGACTGGGAGAGAAATTAGGTTCTGAGGAGAGCCTCAAACCGAAAGTGAAAGCACACATTTCAGCACAAGCTTGCAGCTCCAACCGGCAGTGCAGGGCTTTTCCTTGGGGCGGTTGCAAACCTCCACGGCAGCAGGGCACAGCCCAGGTTAGCCTCTAATCTGCGAAGTGTGGGGCTCGGCTTGGGCCATAGAGCTTGCGCAGGGCCGATTTGTCGGGCAGAGACGTTGGAGCAGAGGCTGCCAGGCAGAATCCCGGTAGAATTGGCGGTTTGTGGTCAGCTGCTAATACCCACGGCCCCACAAGAGGCTCTGGGCTGGGGCAGTGACACTTTCACCCCTTAGTCTCTAGCCTAGGGCAATCGCTAACCCACACAGCCCAACTGGGTACTTCCATAGCTCGGCCAGTGCTGAATCCACCTCCTGTTGGGGAAAGGGAAATCTCTCACTCAGAGCACTCCCATACCTCAGAGCTGAAACCGGTTTACATTTCTCCTGTTCTGCAGAGGAAGTTGAACCCCTTGCCTAGGAGGCATACCCTAAAGGCTTTAAAACATGAATAAAAAGATGAAAAGAACCATCTACAGCTTCTATGCAGAAAAAGAGCAGGTCAGCAAACCTGAAGGGACAGCAAATAGCAAACATGCACTAGACTGTCCTCTTTTACATGATGCTCTCATAGAAGAGACCATTAATAGTCTCAAAAGAGAGTTAGAAGATCAATGGGAAAGGAAAAGAGGAAAGCCTTAAAAAGAGCAACAACTTCCGAAATACCAATTGGAAAAAGTAAAAATCTCAGAAAGTAACAATTGTGAATTGGAAAATAAATAATTCACTGCAAAGTAGATTTTGGAATTTGGAAAAAGACAAAGAATCAAGAAAGTAGGATCTGTGAATTGGAAAAGAAAATAATTCTAAAAAAAATTAGTGAAATGGAAAAAAATTCCACAGACCAAAACAATACATTTAAAAACTAATTGACATATACAGAAAAAGTAAAAGCTAATGAAAAAAATAATTCTTTAAAATTAGAACTGAACAAATAGAGAATGATTCATTGAGACAGCAAGAATCAGTCAACAAAACAAAAAAAAAATGACAAAATGGAAAAACATGAATTATCTACTTTGAAAACTAAGAAATTGCAAAATAGGGAGAGATAATCGAGGATTATTGGACTTTTCCAAAACTATGATGAAAGAGCCTAGATACGTTTTACAAGAAATCATCAAAGAGAACTGCCCAGATGTAATAGAACGAATAAAATAGGCATTGAAAGAATTACGAACACCTTCTGAAAGAAACCCCAAAATAAAATCCCAAAGAATATTGTCCAAATTTCAGAACTATCAGATTAAGGAAAAATTTTAAAAGCCAAAAAAAAAAAATTAAATACCAAGGTGCCACCAAAAGGATCACCAAGAATGGCTGCCTCCAATTAAAGGACCAAGGGCCTGGAACTATATTCCTAAAGGCAAAAGAACTTGGGATGGCCAAGAATAACTACCCATAAGGAGCATTTTCTTTAGGGAAGAAGATGGATTTAATAAACAAATGAAATTTTGTTTCTAAGGAAAAAACCAAAAAAAAAAATTTGATCTCTAAACATAGAACCAAGAGATGAGAAAGGTAAAAATAACTCTTGAGAATTGTATTTCTGTTGTGGATATACAAAAAGAATACATGTATAATTTGATTTTACTGATATAATTTGATATACTGATGTAATATACTGATATTTGATATATACTGATATACTGATACTGATATTGATTTCTGATATAACATAACGAAGGGAAGTAGATATGGAAAAGGGATGATGGCAGAATAAGGTGGGAAGGAGGGATAAAAAGAGGGAAACCATGTTCCACAAAGAGGCAAAATAAACTTATCATATCTGAGGGAATTTAGAGGGGGGAACATTGTTCAATCTTACCTATCAGAGTTTTCAAAGAAAAATAATTGACATTTGTTTTAAAAAATTCTCTCCGCCTATTAAAAAGGGGAAAAGGGAAAAGAAAAAGAGTAATAAGGGAAGGAAGGGAAAAAGATTAAAAGGGGGAGGAATTAAAGAGGGTAAGCATCGAGATACAAGGGGTAATAAGTTCAAAAGGGAAAGAGGGTTGGGGGAGGAAGAAAAAGTAAAGCATAATCGGGGTTATTAGGGCAGGAAAAAGATTTAGTAATTTAACCATAAATGTGAATGGGATGAACTCCCCAAAAGAGGAGGAGATAGAGACTGATCAAAAGTCAGAACCCTACAATATGTTTTTACAAGAATCAATTTAAAACAGGGAACACATATAGAGTAAAGGTAAAAGGCTGGAGCAAAATCTTTATGCTTCAGGTGAAGTCAAAAAAGGAGCCATCCTTTCCCAGTTCGCAAAAGCAAAATTGATCTAATTAAAAGAGATAAGGGAAGGAACTACATCCTGCAGGGAATAAACAATGAAGCAATATCAATAATAAAAATAACCAAGGGTATGGCATCCAACTTCCTAAAGGAGAAGTTAAGAGTTGTAAGAAGAAATAGACAAAAAACTTAAAAGTGGGGACCTAACTTGCACCTCAGAATTGGAAAACAAACCACAAAACAAATAAAAAAGAAATTAAAGGTAAAAAATATTAGAAAAATTAGGTATGTTAGATCTGGAGAAAATTGAATCATAGAAAGGAATATACTTTCTTCTTAAGTTCATGGAACCATTCAAAAATTGACCAATATTAGGACAAAGACCTCAAAATTACATGCAAAAAGCAGAAATAGAAAATGCTTTTTTTCAAATTATGATGCAATAAAACTACATTCAACAAAAAGAAAATAGACCAAAAAGTAATTGAAACTAAAAATCTCATCTTAAAGAATGATTGGGTGAAGCAGCAAATTATAGATACAATTAATAATTTACCAAGATAAGACAATGATGGACGTCATACCAAATTTGGGGATGCAGCAAAGCAGTAATAAGAGGGAATTTATATCCTTAGAGGTTACTTGAATAAAAAGAAAGAAAAGAAATTAATAATTTGGGTTAACTAAAAAAACTAAAAAAAGACCAAATTAAAACCCCAATCAAATACAAATTTGAAATTCAAATTAAAAGGAGAAATTAAAATATTGAAAAAAAAAAACTATTGAACTAATTAATAAAACTAAGAGTTGGTTCTATGAAAAAGCCAATAAAATAGATAAGCCTTTTAAATCTGATTAGAAAAAAGGGAGGAAATAAATTAATTTTAAAAATGAAAAGGAGAACTTTCCAAATGAAGAGAAATTAGAGAAATAAAAGGAGTTATTTTTGTCAATTTATGCCAATAAATTTGATAACCATAAATGGATGACTCCCCAAAAATATAGACTTCCCAGACTAAAGAGGAGGAAAGAAATTTTGAATAGTCCCATTTCAGAAAAGAAATAAACAGGCAATTAAACAACTCCCAAGAAAAAAACCCCAGGACCAGATGGTTTATATGAATTTTACCAAACATTTAAAAAAAATTGACCCCAATGCTATATAAAATTATTTGATAAAATAGGGGAATGAAGGAGTCCTAAAATTCCTTCTATGACCAAACATGGTAATTGATACCAAACCAGGTAGGTTGAAAACAGAGAAAGTTATAGACCAATCTCCTAATGAATATTAATGCTAAAATCAAATAACACATTAGCAAAAAGACTACAGAAAATCATCTCCAGGATAATAATATGATCAAGTAGGTTTAACCAGGAATGCAGAGCTGGTTCAATATTAGAAAACTATCAATATAATTTGGGGAAAAAACCAAATTAACAAAACCATATGATCATCTCAATAGAGAGAAAAAGCATTTGACAAAATCCAACATCCATTCCTTTAAAACACTTGAGAGTATAGGAATAAATGGATTTTTCCTTAAAATAATCAGCAGCATCTTTTAAAACCATCATAAGCATCATTGAATGGAGACTAAAAACCATTCCTAATAAGATCTGAGTAAAACAAGGTTGACCACTATCACCCTTATTTACTATTGTATTAGAAACCTGTTTGGCAATAAGAGCGAGAAAAGTTAAAGGAATAAGAATAGGCAATGAGGAAACCAAATTATACCTTTTGAAACATGATTAACTTAGAAACCCCGGAAATTTAAAAAAGTTTTGAAATAATCCAAACTTTACAAAGTTGTGGTTATAAAAAAACCCACAAAGTAATCAGCATTCTTATATTCACTAAAAAATCCAACAGTCGAGTTGAGAAATTCCTTAAAGTAACACTGATAATATAAAATATTTAGGAATTATCTGAGGGGAAAATCAAAAACTTTATGAGAATATTACAGACCATTTTCACACAAATTAAATCTGATCAACCAATTGAAAAATATTAAATGCCTTTGGATAGGGTGAGCAAATATAATAAAGATGACAATATTACCTAAACAATTATTTATTTATAACCAATTAGACCCCAAAAACTATTTTAATGACCTAGAAAAAATAAAACAAAATTCATGGAAAACAAAAAGGTCAAGAATTTAAGGAATTAATGAAAAAAAAATAAATGAATGGCTTAGTGTACCAGATCTAAAATTATATTATAGAGCGCAGTTACCAAAAAAAATTTGATTTTAAAATAGATTATTGATCAATGGAATAGGTTAGTTAAGGGACAAACAGTCAACAACTATAGCAACCTAGTCTTTGAAAACCCAAAGACCCCAACTTTGGGATAAGAATTACTGTTTGATAAAAATTGGGAAAATTGGAAACTAATATGGCAGAACGGCATTTATGCACACTTAAACCCTTTACACCAAGATAAATAAATGGGTTATAAAAAAGTGAAATTATTAATAAATTAGAGAATACAAATAGTTTATTTCAATCTTAAGGGGACTTTATGACCAAAGAAGAACTAGAGATTTTACTGATCCAAAAGAAATTTTGATTATAAAAACTGAAAAAGTTTTTGTAGAAACAAAACTAAGCAGACAAGATTAGAAGGGTAAACTGGGAAAAATATTTTTATTTTTAAATAGGTTCTGATAAAGGCCCCTTTTCCAAAATATATAAAAAAATTAACTCTAATTTATAAAAATCGCCATTCTCCAGTTGAAAATGGTCAAAGGATATGAAAGACAACCAGATGAAGAAATTGAAACTATTTCTAGTATATAAAGATGTCTAATATTATTAATCAAAAAAAATTAAAACAACTTAAGATACCCTACACATCGTCAGATTGGCTAAAATGAAAAAAATAATAGATTGTTGGAGTTGGAGGATGAGGGAAAACACATTGAAGCATTGTTGGTGGAGGGAAGAATCCAACCATTCGGGAGGAGTTTGGAACTTGGGTCAAAGTTTAAACTGTGCATACCCTTTGATCCAGCGGTACCTGGGCTTATTCCCGAGATTATAAAGAAGGGAAAGGGACCGTATTCCGAATGTTTTGGCAGCCCTTTTGTAGTGGTAGAAATAAACGTGGATGCCATCAGTTAAAAAATAAAGGGTATTGAAATTAGGAATATTATTTTTTTGAAATGACCAACAGGATGATTTCAGAAAGGCCTGGAGACTTAAGAACTATTATGAAATGAGCGGACCAGGAGATCATTATATCTTAAAACAATACATTATATGATGACCAGTTCATGGACCTGGCCACCACAAAACAGATCAACCAAATATTTCCACTGGAGCAGTAATGAACTGAACTGCATGCCCAGAAAAACCTGGAGATTAAAACCATTACATTAATTAACCTAATTTTAACCACCGATTTTGTTTCCTTCAAAGAATTGAAAATATTTCAGAGTCTGACTTTTTTAAGAAAAAAATTTGGTTTATTATACTTATTGTATCTAATTTATTTTTAATAATTTAACATCTACTTATCTTGCCATCTGGGGTTGGGGATAAGAAAAAAATTAAAAAAGTTAGGAATTTTACAAAGTTACCATGTATAACCTGAAATAAAAGCAATTAAAAAAAAAAAACTTAACACAAAAAAACAAAAAAAATAAAGTCAGTTCCCATAAAAAAAAAAAAAAAAGAAAGAACACTAGGAAATGAATGTAAACTGCTTGAATTTTTGTTTCTTTTCCTGGGTTATTTTTATCTTCTGAATCCAATTTTCCTAACAATAAAGAACTTTGGTTCTAAATATATTGTAAAATTTTCCCTTTTAAAAAAAATTAAAAAATAAAAAAGAAAGATAAAAAAAAAGGAAAAGGAGGATTAGGTTTACATCTTAATTCTATTCCTATATCATGGTTCTCTTAAGTTCTGAATCCAAAACCAAACCCCCCAAACCTTTGGGATCAAGTGGCAAGCACTGTGACTTCTCAGAGTTTCCATTCTCAGCTAGCAGTAACATTTAGCATATAATCATACCTCCCTGATCTTCATGATTTGAGTTTACATCCAGAAACTTCTTAACCTGTTTCCAGAACTATAAAGGACAAATATAATGAAACAAAATCCAGGACCATTTCTCACAACCTGGGGGCCTAAAAGTGGGGAGAGGAAGATAGTCTTCCTTCTAATCCAACTCAGTTTATGATACCCATATTCTGGATGAAAAGGACTTCTACTCTCTATATGCTTCCACAAAGAGAGAGATGCTAAACTCTTCTAATAGATTTGAAAGACATAACTTGTACCAGATACATAGTCAAAGAAAAATAAAAGGCTTCTTTCACATACTTGATAGAAAAACACCGAATGTCCTTGCCTAGAAGTAGATCCCTGGGTTATTCCTTATAAGTGCTCCACTGAAAGTACTCCACTTATAAGTAAATCAAACCATTGTAACATGGTAAATACATACATATATAAAATATATACATTATATATATGTATATATACATATATAAAAATATATACATTACACATATATTTCATGAAAGGTACCACCTTCCATTGAGGTTAGATTGGAGGTTGAGGATAAAAGAGATTAGAACAGAGAAAATGAATAAGATCTGAATACAAATGGTTGTTATTTAACTCAATTAATTATCAACTTGTTGGAAAGGCAACAATAGTTTCTTTATTTACACAATAGCCACCTTAGTTAAGCTGTAAAATTGTGGAATATTGTATCTTTTTCTGAATAGGAGATTAGGAAGGGCATACACAAATGTAGCAAATAGGGAATTTTGCTGAAGAATTTATTTTTATAAAAACAAGCTGAATCAAATTTCTCTTCATTTCAGAAATGTAGCAATCTTTGTCATGATTCCATCACCAATGTCTTCCTGCTCCCTTTTAATACTTAGGAGTCATATAATACCTATTTGCTCAATCACTGTTTAACATTTATTGTGTAAGAGTTATTTGCTGAGTTGGTGTTCAGATAAAGGACTCAATTTCCTATAAAAGATATTACTCTGGATTAGCTTAATGAGGCTTATACCTTGATCAAATCTTCTGAAAGCATCCATACGGATGATTAAATGGACAAGGGCATGATCAGGAAATATCACTACTGTTAGAAGAATATGTTCTCTCTTACTCATTTTTTCTACCACTTTAAGATAATTAGTTGTGGTACAATTTGTGATCCAAGTTGTCACAATAGTATTCATGACTCTGGAAATTAAAGTGACTAGCATCAACATCAACCTGAAAAGTACATAAAGAAAGGTGACTTGGATGTTGAGGGTAATATGAAGGATTGAAGGGACAAGGAATAATTAGTCCTTAAAAGAGTAGAAAATCAGGAAAAAATAATGTATACATCCAATATTAGAAATACTGCCACATTTAAGAAAAACTAAAATTTTTCTAGATACCTTGAAAGCACAGAAGAAGAACCAATTATTTAAAGTTAATGAGAAGTGATTTTTTTACATGATAGAAAACATTCTAACATTTATAACTTCAAAAATCAGATGCATTTATGAGTAGGTAGAGTTCCAATTCAATGAAAGTCTTCCTAAGAGAAGCTTGAAGTAAATGAGATTCGTGTGATAGGTAGCAATTAGACTAAATGACCTTCTAGTTTTAAATCTCTAATTCTATTAATGTCCTAAAGGTGTATTATGTTCAAGAAATGGACAAGTATGATGAATAAAATTAAATGTCTTGGAATCTCACAATTTCATTTAGTTCACTGTTTTCATTCACAGATGAAGAAATAAATCCAGAAAAGTTACATGACTCATCCAAGATCACCATAGTAATACTAATGAAGATAACCATTATTACATGATTATTAAAAACCAATATTACATAACAATAATTAGCATTCATATAATACTGTAATGTTTGAAAAAATGTGTTGTTGAGTTTGTGGCATGAAATTAAGGTAGTAAATAGGAGGGCTGCCATTGAAAATGCATGAATTTTAATGCCAAATTCACTGTTCTTCCATTAATAACATGCTGCCCAAAAATCCATAAAAATGAAAAAGTAAATATTCTCTATTTTGCTAACATTTAATATTTAATGTAAACTAATTTTCCCATTTAGAGTCTTTTCCTTCAGTCAAATTATTTTGCTGTTTCCTTGATAAATTCCTTTTCTGTTTTTATGTAAAGATCTAACCGTGATCGCTTAATAGCTTCTGAAGTCAAAATATCAGAACCACAGATATTTAAAGTTGGAAAGGACCTTGGTAATCTCACCTTCAAAGAGAATCCTCCCTACAATAATTCAAAAGAGTGATAATCCAGACTTCTAATGAAGGAGAATTCCTAGAGTTCATTACTGTTCTTGAAAATTGAAATTATTAGGAAATTTTGCATTAATTAATTATTAAATGTATCTCTTTGCACTTTCCCCTCATTAATCCAGTTTCTTCATAATAGAGTCAAGCAAAACATGCTGAATGAAGGTGTCACCCAGAACAATAGTGAATAAATCAACGAACATATATTAATTGCCTAAAATGTATCAGACAGTGTGAGTAACACTGGGGACACAAAATGACACAAAAGACAATTTCTGCTGCCAGGGAACTTACAATGTAATGAAGATGAAAAGATGTAAACAAATGAATACAAAGTAAGCTAGAAAGGGAAGGGCAAGGGAGAAAATAATTAAAAGAGGGAAAGGAATAGGATTAATAGTAGTTAGTGAAGTCATTTTATAGAAGGTAGGATTTTAGTTAGGATTAAAAAAAAAAAAAACAGGAAAATCAATAGTCGGAGAGAAGAAAAATTGTGCCAAGCATGGGGGACAACCAAGGAAAATGGCTGAAACTGAGGAATAGATGGTCATGTTCATGGAATGGCCACTAAAGTGGCAGCAGAGTAAGAGTTGAGAGGGGGGAATATCAGCAATATATTTAAAAGGTGGCATTGATAGACCTTTGAAAGAATGTAGATATTTTAAGGTGAAAGAGTAAGAAATCCAGGATTACTCTGAAGTTGGGAGTCTGAAGGATTTAGGGAATAGTGTTGCTCTCTACAGTAATAGGAAAGGTAGTATTGGGAAAGGGTTTAAAGGTAAACTTTTGGATATACTGACTTTCAAATGTCTAGACGAATTCAGTTCAAATTGCCTGAAAAGCATTGTCCAAGATAATACAATAGAATTATCACTGATTCCATACTGAATATTATGCTTTTACTTATCTAGCCAAAAGCTATGGTAGTGACTAGGAGGCTAGCTAGGACTTGGGTAAATCAAAGCAATTTAGGAACAATTTAATTGGTTTAAGTGACATAAAGAGACATTTTGAATGAGTATGTTTCTATAAAATGATATTCTGCCCTGCACATATAATATTTATGTGCAGATTATACACATTCTTAGTCATTCAAGGTATTATAGGTCTCTTCTGCCTTTATGAATCAATGTTTTTATTAAGACATTTGTATATTAAATGCAGCTTTTCCCCTTTTGAAAAAATTTTACTTCAATGTACTTCATATATGGAGGGGTAAAACTTCCCTGATAAATTTCCAGGAATACTTACCAGGGATTCTTGGCTTAACTATTTCTGTTCCTTGATGATGGATGCATTTTCAACTCATTTGGGTAAATACATCAAATACTTTGACACATTGCCGTATAATCATTTAATTTGCATTCCTATAATCTGGCAAACTATTCAATGATAATATAAATATGAACTTGAGGAATGTGTGTTCTCAATAGCATTTTGATATAATAAAATATCTTAAACTCTTTTTCAAACATTTGGGGTTTGGCAGAATATAAATTGCTTTTGCCAAGTACTCTTCCTCCTAATTTTCAAACCCATATGAATTTCAAGGGAAATTTAGTTCATATGTTTTTGGTATATTTACACTTAACTTGTTTAAATTGTGCCTTATGAGAGTTATTTAAGATTCAAGGAGTGTTAGAGGCTCTTTATATATTATCCTTTAAAACACCCTTTCCTTAAAGCTAGGTAGTCAAGTTATTACAAAAATAAAAACAGAAAAGTAGCTAACAAAACAAAAGAATGAATTGAAAACAAAAATGTTTGAAATTGATTTAAAATATTCAATTTAATATTTCAATGGGACAATAATTTAATTCCACCAATTGAACAAATCAAAATCTATTCATATTTTTCAAACTGTATAATTCTTGTAAGGGCAGCTATGTGGTTTAGTGGATAGAGGACTGGATCTGGAATCAGGAAGACTCATATTCTTAAGTTCATGCCTGATCTTAGACAATTACTGGCTATGTGACCCTAGACAAGACCCTTAACCCTCTTTGCCTGAGTTTCCTTGTCTGTAAAATGAACTGAAGGAAATAGCAAACCATTTCAGTATCTTTGCCAAGAAAACTCAAAATCTAGTTATCAACAGTGGGCAGGATTGAAAAATCATTAAACAAAACAAAAGTAAAGAGTGGACATCAACCCATGTTTAATCTTTCAGCCTCAATGTATGCTACATGGCATGAGAGATAGAGCACTAGCCTTGGAGTCAAAAGGGACTGAGTTCAAAGCTGTCTTCAGATGCTGTTAATCCTGTTTGCCTAAGTTCCTTATCTAAGAAATGAACTGGAGAAGAAAATTACTAAAGGATCTTTTGAAGAAAACCCCAAATGAGGAAATGGAGAGTCAGACATAACTGAAACAAATAAATTCAAAAACATTAAATTTTTTGCATGTGTTTTTATGATATCTACATAGAAAACTTTCCCAGACTTGTACAGAGAAACTTCCAAGAAGATATTTAAATGAGAAGTTTTCCCTAATTCAAGCTTCTTCCCATCACCTCAAATAATCAAAAAAAGTCACTAAATAGAACAATTACAAAATGCTAAACAAGATAAATAAGCATTTATGTTTCTATGGACCAGTTAAGATATGTGGGTTATTCAGGGAAGATGATCACCTCTGGTAAGAAGGTTTACTGAACAATTTTTAGGACTGATAGAATGTTTTTGATTTCCACCACTGCCCAGATCTAGCTCCAAAAGTCAATACCATGTTCCATGGCAATACTCTGGCAAAACTATCTTGACACATGAGCTAACCCAGAATGAAAGTAACCAATGGACCCCAAACCTATTGGTGGTTTAAAAAGATCTCTGTTTCAAGCATGTTTAGACATTCTCTGATGAAATTGGTGAATGAAAACAATTTATTCCATTGGCCATGAAGACAGTTGAAACAGGTACTGTGGAGAGCTTAGAGCTTAGTCAGCATAGAACCTGCCAAGGTCATCCATTCCATCACAGACCAGCACCAGTTATCTTGGCATTTGTTCATTTTATTGCCTCATGAAGAGAGGGAAAGTCTGTTCAATTTACATAATCATGTCTCACTTAAATCTAATTCACATACATGTGAAAATAATTGCCCATGATGTCATTGATTCTTTTTGAAAATAAAGTTTGAACAAGATACCACAAACACAATAAGTACTGGTGTTACAAAGAATAGGAAGAAAAAAATAACAATAGTTAAAAAAAAAAAAGCCCCTCCTCTCAAGGGACTCAAAGTCTAACTGGGTTAGACAACATGAAAACAAGAAATGTACAATATAAATTGGAGATAATCCAAAAAAAAGGAGGTAATAAAATTTAAGGAGGATAAGGAAAAGCAGAAAGCTTCTGACAAAAGATGAAACATTAGCTAAGATTTACATGTATTCAAGGAAGCCAGGAGAAGGTTAAAAGGGACTAAATGAGGAAATGGAAATCTAGGATCCTCTACCCAGATATGGAGTCTGGAAATAAATTGTCTTGTAAAAAGATTAATGAAAACAGGGGCAGGAAAAATGTCACCACATGGGGGAAAGAAACACAGAAAAGTTAAAAAAAAAATAAGAAAATAAAAAAATGAAAGTAAAATTAGAAAACAATTCTGAAAAAGATAACAAAACAAAGAATAAGCATTGGGGATGAAAAGAAAGTAATGTTAAAAGAAAAACATCTCCAAAATTTACAATAAAAACTATAACAATAATCATTAAAAAACACAAATCATTAAAAGGGCAATAGCCCTTTTGAAAATGTTTCAAAAATAACTAGAAGCAAAAATAACACATATGATACAAAGAGAACTTTTAAAAGTCCAATGAGGTTAGTTTAGAAAAATAATGGCAAATTCTATAAATGACAAATTAGATGGGAAATAAAGGATAAGGGTGGATTTCAAACTTACATGCAGAATTGGAAGAAATAATATCAAAACAAAATAGAGGAAGGAGAAAATGTGATATGTACCCAAAACCAAGTAATTGTCTTTAACAACTGAATGTGGTTGAGAAGAATCATAAAATATTATAAATTTAAATTATATCATTACATTACATAAAGAAAATGTATGCATTTCCACAAAATGGAATTTCAAATAAAGTTTTTCCAGATTTTTGATGTCCAAATTTCTGAAAATAAAAACTAAATCTTAATGAACATTAAATTTCAAAAGTTTTCTTTCTAAACTTTCATTTCCATTTATTTCAAAACTGTAAATAGAAAAACAAAATAAAAATAGCAACATGGAACATTCTTACATATGAAACATTAGTCTTGTTTTTATCTGGGTGTCCATGTGGTGGTAAAGTATGAGTAAAATAGAATGAAGAGGAGAAAGAGTAAAGAGATATAACAGCAGGGGAAATTAGATTCAATAGAATGGCAAAGCATTTTAATGAGTATAATATCTTGCAAAAGGAATTGACAAGATAATGGCCCTCAGATTTAGAAAGGTCAATTTGCTTTCATGGAATCACACTGGAAGTTACTGATAGCCTACAAAATAAGATTTTGTCAGTTACATATGACTTGCAAAGACATTAGAGATAATATAATACAAAAAGAAGATGAGGAAACTGAGTTCTAGAGAAGTAATGTAGTTTTCCTAGTTACATAACAGAAGCAAAATTTGGACATAGGTTCTCTGAATCTGGATTTAATGTCATTTAGGTGCTGCCTTTGCAAATTTTGTTTGTGAATAATTAAGTGAATAGTCATCATGTGTTTTACAATTCGGAACTTTTGACCTTCATATATATATAGTTCTCACTTACTTAATCTGTCAGTAGACTACCAGTCATAAGACTATATGTACTCAAAGCTCTCTTCCACCACTAACCTATGATACTATGAGTTAAAACATCAATTTCTTTTCTCTCTTCTAAAGCAGAATGTTATATATTTAGACACAAATGATATGGTGCACAAACACCTTATAGATTAGATCCATTTTAAGGTCCCAGTCTCTTAAAATATGCCTACTCTTAGAAAGTTCTTCAGTGGAATCCCATATTTCTATTGTTGGAGATCTTTTTTTTTTTTTTTTTTTTTTTTTTTGACCTTTCACAATCCCTCATTTTGCTACCTTGTTAATTCTCTTATAGCTTTTATTCTTGTGTAATGATAAAGGGAATTCATTTGTTTATTTATTTGTTTTTGCTGAAACAATTGGGGTTAAGTGACTTCTCCAGGGTCACACAGCCAGAGAGATTTAAATGTTTGAGGCCAAATTTGACTTCAGGTCCTTCTGATTTCAGGCTGGAGCTCTATCCATTACACCATCTAACTGTCCCAATTAAGGGAATTACTACTCCATAATGGTTTACCATGTATTTAATTGGAGATATATAACCTCCTTTCTCAGTTACACATTCTGCATTTTAGCCATAAAATGCCTTGATTCGCATGTAGAGATGGGAAGAATTGTGGGGTTTAGTCCATTATGTTAGAAACTTGATCTTCCATGATTGCATCCTCTATTTCTTTAAGATACACTTTAATCTTTCCTGTATTGGGTATATATAATTTTTTAAACACTTCCTCTGGTGTTAATTTTATTACTTTGTTAAATCTCTCCTTAATATCTGATTTTATTTATGTTTGTTGTACTTCTTTTGTTGGGGTATTTGCAGATTGAATAATATGCTCTCATATACTCTCTCCTATCCAAAATATCTCAAATACCTTGTTTTTCTCTAATTTCCATGGAAATCTAAACACTGATTTGTGAGGTATGCCATTTGTGGTTGCACCTCCAGTATCTTTGCTGATCTCTATGGTGTTTCTAGAGGTAAAATAGTTATGTATTAGTGGAATTTCCTTCCTTTTAAATTTAAAATCTATCTCTTGGTTCCTTAAAATGTGCTTGTTGCCATTTCCCAATTTGCAAATGGTTAAAGGATATGAACAATTTTCAGGTAAGAAAATTAAAGCCATCTACAGTTGCATGAAAAAATGCTCTAAATCACTATTGTTTAGAGAAATGCAAATTAAGACAATTCTGAGATACCACTACACACCTTTCAGATTAGCTAAGATGACAGGAAAAGATAATGACAAATATTGGAGGGAATGTGGGAAAACTAGGATGCTATTGTTTTATTGATGGAATTATGAACAGATCTAATCATTCTGGAGAGCACTTTGGAACTGCCTAAAGAGTTATCAAACTGTGCATACCCTTTGATCCAGCAGTGTTACTATTGGGCTTATACTTCAAAGAGATGTTAAAGGAGGGAAAGGGACCCATGTGTGCAAAAATGTAGTGGCTACAAGCTGGATGAGTGATACCCATCAATTGGAGAATGGCTGAGTAAATTATGGCATAAAAATGTTATGGAATATTACTGTTCTGTAAGAAACGACCAGCAGGATTTCAGAGAAGCATGGAGAAACTTACATGAACTGATGCTAAGGGAAATAAGCAGAACCGAGAGATCATCATACACAGCAAAAAGAAGATAATACAATGATCAATTCTTATGGATATGGCTCTCTTCAACAATGAGATGATCCAAACCAGTGCTGATTGTTCAGGGATGAAGAGAGCCATGTATACCTAGAGAAAGGACCATGGGAATTGAGTGTGGACCACAACATATAGACTTCTCACTCTTTCTATTGTTGTTTATTTGCATTTTATTTTCTTTCTCAGTTGTTTTCTTCCTTCTTGATCTGATTTTTCTTGTGCAGCAAGATAACTGTATAAACATGTATACATACATTAGATATATACATATAATTTAACATAAAATTTAATTTATTATATAAATATATACATATATTTAATATGTTTTAATTTATATATTAATTTAATATTTTAAACACATAATTTAAAATATTTAACACATATTGGACTACCTGCTAGGTAGAGTAGGAAGTGGGGGGAAGGAAGAGATAATATGGAACAGAAGGCTTTGCAAGGATCAGTGTTGAAAAATTACCCATGCATATATTTTGCAAATGAAAAGCCTTAATTAATAAAAAACAAAAAAGAACAAAATCAAACCTTAAAAAAATATATTCCAATTCCCCCTTCTACTCCTCCAAAATGGCAAATAATGCGATATATGATAAACATGGTAAAAAAGTATGTTAAATCCAATATAGGCATACATATTTATACAATTATCTTGCTGCACAACAAAATCAGTTTAAAAAGGAAAATAATGAAAAAAGAAAATAAAATTCAAGCAAGCCATAACAAAAAGTGAAAATGCTATGCTGGGATCTACGCTCAGTTCCCATAGTACTCCCTCTGGATGTAGATGGCTCTCACCATCACAAGATCATTGAAACTGGCCTGAATCATCTCATTGTTGAAAAGACACATGTCCACCTGAATTGATCATTATGTGATTTTGTTAGTATGTACAATGATGTCCTGGTTCTGCTCATTTGACATAGCATCAGTTCATGTACATCTCTCCAGAACTCTCTGAAATCATTCTACTGATCATTTCTTATAGAACAATAGAATGTTTTTGAATATTCTATAACATTCATATACCACAACTTATTCAGTCATTCTCCAACTTATGGGCATCAACTCAGTTTCCATTTTTTTTTGCTACCACAAAAAAGGCTGCTACAAATATTGTTGCATATGTGGGTCCCTGTCCCTCCTTTAAGATCTCTTTGGGATATAAGCCCAGTAGAAACATTGCTGGATCAAAGGTTATGAATAACTTGATAGCCTCTTTGGCATAGTTCCAATTGTTCTCCAGAATTATTGGATCTGTTCACAATTTCACTAACCATGTATTAGTGACCCAGTTTTCCCTTATCCCCTCCAATATTTTTCATTATCTTTTCCTGTCATCTTAGCCAATCTGAAAGATGTGTAGTGGTACCTCAGAGTTGTCTTAATTTTAATTTCTCTGACCAATAGTGATTTAGAGCATCTTATCAATTTCATCTGAAAAGTTTCTATTCATATAGTTTGACTATTTATCAATTATAGAATGGCTTGAATTCTTATAAAATTGAGTCAATTCTCTAAATATTTTAGAAATGAAAACTTTATCAAAACCCTTGAATGTAAAAATATTTTATAATTTTAACCTTGTCTGCATTAGTTTTGTTTGTACAAAATTTTTTTAATGTAATATATGTGAAGACCAAGTTAGCACCCTGGATATCTTAGAATCAGCAGGAGTCAGCATAAGCAAAAGTCCTTGGTCTTTATTTTTGATTTTTAGGGGTAGAAGTGAATTGGATGGACCCAGAATCTCCACAATCTCTCCTCATTGTCTCCCACCCAAATGCGACTCTGGCTAGTTTTACTCCACCCCCTAGTCCCTCCCACAATTCTCTGTATACACTAATTATTGAGGCAGCACAGAATAGTGGGAAGGGCATTTTCCAAGCATATGCTAATAGAGTATTGCCCAATCAGTAATTAGCTTTAAGTACTCAGTTATCTGACCTCAGTGCATCAACTCAAGAGTTTCAGCCCTTTACAAATATAATCACACTTATCTATTTTATGTTCAATAATGATTTCCATTTCTTCTTTGGTCACAAATTCCTTCTACCTCCACAGATCTTAGAGATGAACTATCCTATATTCTTCTAATTTGCTTATATCACTCTTTTTGTCTAAATCAAGAACCCATTTCAAACTTTTCTTGGTATACATTGTTAAGTAGGGGTCAATGCCTAGTTTCTGCCATATTAGTTTTCAATTTTCCCAGATTTTTTTTTTTTTTTTTTTGTCAAATAGTGATTCTTAATCCCAAAGCTGGGATCTTTGAGTTTGGCAAACACTAGATTACTATAGTCATTGATTTTTTTTTTTTTTTTTTTTTTTTTTTTGTCCTGTAAACTTAATATATTCCATTGATTGACTGCTCTATTTCTTAGGTCTGGAATAGGCAGGCCTCCTTCATTGGCATTTTTTTTTCATTAATTCTCTTGAAAATGTTGATCTTTTGTTCTTCCACTTGAACTTTGTTATTATTTTTTCTAGATTTATAAAATAATTTCTTGGGAGTTTGAGTGGTATGACACTAAATATATAGATTAATATAAGTAGTTTTTGCCATTTTTATTGTATTTACTTGGCCTTCCTATAAGCACTTGATATTTTGCCACCTGATTAGATATGACTAAATTTGTATTGAAAGTGTTTTGTAGTTGTGTTCATATAGTTGCTGACTTTGTATTGGCAGATAGATTCCAAATATTTTTTTTTTATCATTGACAGTTATTTAAAATGGAATTTCTCTTTGTATCTCTTACTGCTGGACTTTGTTGTTAATATATTAAAATGCTGATGATTTCTGTGAATTTATTTCCTATTCTGCAACTCTGGTAAACTTGTGAATTGTTTCTAGTGATTTTTTAGTTTATTCTCTAGGATTGCCTAAGAATATGATCATATCATCTGTAAAGAGTGATAATTTGGTTTCCTCATTACCTACTCTAATTCCTTAAATCTCTTTTTCTTTTCTTATTGGCAAAGCTAACATTTCTAATATAATATTGAATGGTAATGGTGATGGTGGACAACCTTGTTTCACCCATTATCTTATTAGAAATGTTTCTAGTTTTCCCCATTAAGATACTTGCTGATGGTTTTAAATAGATGCTACCAATCATTTTAAGGAAAACTCTTTTTTTTCCTATGCTCTCTAGGGGTTTTCCATTAGAATGGGTGTTAGGTTTTGTCAATTTTTTTTCTTCCTCTATTGAGATAATCATAAGATTTTTGT
This sequence comes from Sarcophilus harrisii, assembly GCF_902635505.1. Taxonomy (NCBI): domain Eukaryota; kingdom Metazoa; phylum Chordata; class Mammalia; order Dasyuromorphia; family Dasyuridae; genus Sarcophilus; species Sarcophilus harrisii. The sequence continues at coordinate 45,231,247 of NC_045430.1, forward strand.
TAGTTTGGTTATTGATATAATTAATTATGCTAATAGTTTTCCTAATATTGAAGCAACCCTACATTCCTGGTATAAATTCTACTTGTTCATGGTGTATTATCCTGGGGTTGATTATCTGTAATAGCTTTACTAATTTTTATTTAAGATTTTTGCCTCATTTTAGGAAGATTGGTCTATATTTTTCTTTCTCTGTTTTTGTCCTATCTAGATGAAAGGAATTTGTCATAAAAGGAATTTCATAGAAGTTCTGAATGTTACTCTTTTTTTTTTTAAATTTAATAGCCTTTTATTTATAGGATATATGCATGGGTAACTTTACAGCATTAACAATTGCCAAACCTCTTGTTCCATTTTTTCACCTCTTACCCCCCACCCCCTCCCCCAGATGGCAGGATGACCAGTAGATGTTAAGTACATTAAAATATAAATTAGATACACAATAAGTATACATGACCAAAACGTTATTTTCCTGTACAAAAAGAATCAGACTCTGAAATCTTGTACAATTACCTTGTGAAGGAAATCAAAAATGCATGTGAGCATAAATATAGGGATTGGGAATTCAATGTAATGCTTTTTAGTCATCTCCCAGAGTTCTTTTTCTGGGCATAGCTGGTTCAGTTCATTACTGCTCCATTGGAAATGATTTGGTTGATCTCGTTGCTAAGGATGGCCTGGTCCATCAGAACTGGTCATCATATAGTATTGTTGTTGAAGTATATAATGATATCCTGGTCCTGCTCATTTCACTCAGCATCAGTTCATGTAAGTCCCTCCAGGCCTTTCTGAAATCATCCTGTTGGTCATTTCTTACAGAACAGTAATATTCCATAATATTCATATACCACAATTTATTCAGCCATTCTCCAACTGATGGACATCCATTCAGTTTCCAGTTTTTAGCCACTACAAAAAGGGCTGCCACAAATGTGAATGTTACTCTTATCATATTTGCCTCCAAGAGAAAATATCAGACATATTTAGTTTCACAGAGGAACTTCTTTCAAGTTATAGGGAACTTAGAGGGGAAAGGAGAGAGGAAAAAGGGAGGCTAACAGAAAGGAATAAGTATTAGGAGAAATATATAAGAAAGAGGAAAAGGCTGTATAGGAGGAAGGCTGTTTGAGAGAGGTGGTGGTCAGAAGCAAAATACAGGGAAGGAGGGAAGGTGGAAAATGAAAGAGAAAAGCATAACTTGGGGGAAAGAAGATGGTGGAAAATACAAAATCAGTCCTTTTAACGGTGAATGTGATTGGGATGAATTCTCCCATAAAACAGAAGTGAATAGCAAACTTGATTAAAAGTCAAAATGCTACAACATATTGTTTACAAAAAAACACATTTATATTAGAGTGATATATCTGGAGTGTAGATAAAAAGCTGGAGCAGAATCTATTATACTTCAGATGAAGTAAAAAGAGCAGGAATAGTGATCCTGATGTCAGATCAAGCAAAAGCAAAAATAGATCTAATGAAAAGAAAAAACGAAGGAAACTATATCTTGCTAAAAAGTATCATAGATAATAAAGCAAAATCAATACTAAACAATTATGCACCAAGTGGTATAGGATCTATATTCCTAGAGGAGAAGTAAAGAGAGCTGCAAGAAGAAAAGACAGCAGCAAAACTGTATTAGTGAGGGACTTCAACCTTGCTCTCCTGGAACTAGGTAAATCAAACCATAAAATAAATAAGAAAGAAGTTAAGGAGGTAAACAGAAGTTTAGAAAAGTTAGGTAAGATAGATTTCTGGAGAAAATTGAATGAAGACAGAAAGGAGTATACTTACTTTTTTTTGGCAGTTCATGGAACTTATAAAAAAATTGACCCTCTGTTAGAGTATAAATACTTCAAAAATCAAATTCAGAAAGGCAGAAATAGTAAATAAATATTTTCTCTGATCATGATGCAATAATAATTACATGCAATAAAAGGCCAGGTGAAATTAGATAAAAAATTAATTGAAAAATAAATATTTTAATCCTAAAGAATGAATGGATAAAATATCAAATCACAGACACAATCAATACTTTCACCCATGAGAAGGACAATAATGAGATAGAATACCAAACTTTGTGCGGTGCAGCCAAAGTAGTTATTAAGGAAAATTTTTTATCTCTAGATGCTTACATGCATAAAAGAAGAGAAAAAAAGGGAATATCAGTGAATTGGGCTTACAACTGAAATAGGTAGAAAAAAAAAAACAAATTAAAAACTCCCTAATTAAATACTAAATTTGAAATTCTGAAAAAAGGAGAGATTAATAAAATTGAAAGTAAGAAAACAAATGAACTAATAAATAAAATTAAGAGTTGGTTTTATGGGGGAAAAAACAAAATAGATAAACATTTAATTAATTTGTTTGGAAAAAAATGAAATTGTTAGTCTCAAAAATGAAAAGGGAAAACTTTCCATCAATGAAGGGGAAAGTAGAGCAATAATTAGGAGTTATTTTGCCCAACATTATGTCAACAAATTTGATAATTTATGTGAAATGGAGGAATAACTACAAAAATATACATTACACAGATAAATAAAAGAGGAAATAAATTACTTAAGTAATCTCAGTTTTGAAAAAGAAATAGAACAAAGTATTAATCAATATTCTAAGAAAAATCTCCAAGGCCAGATGGATTTATATTTGAATTCTACTAAACATTTAAAGAACAATTAATTCTAATACTATGTAAACTATTTGAAATAACAGAGAAAGAAGAGTCCTACTAAATTCCTTTTATGATACAGATATGGTTCTGATACCTAAACCAGGTAGGGTCAAAACAGAGAAAGAAAACTATAAACCAATTTTCCTAATAAACATTGATACAATTGATACAAAATTCTTAAGTAAAATATTAGGAAAGAGATTGCATAAGCCATCACCAAGATAATACAACATGATCAAGTAGGATTTATACCAGAAATGCAAGACTGCATCAATATTAGGAAAACTATTAGCATAATTAAGTATATCAATAACCAGACTAACAAAAATCTTATGATTATCTCAACAGATGCAGAAAATACATCTGATAAAAAGCAATACCAATTTCTATTAAAAACACTAGAAAGTATAAGAAGAAATGGACATTTCCTCAAAATAGTCAGTAGCATCTATTTTAAAACCATCAGCAAGCATCTCTGACTGTGCCCACCACTGAAAAAGCATGGCAGTTATGCAATTGACTCATGTACACCAAAAATTGTTGATTAAGACTGCTGGCAGGATTTTAAAACCAGCAGGAATCATTGGATTTCCTGAGAAATGAAAAGATTGTTGCAGGACTTCAAAACCTACAGGAATCATTGAATTCCCTAACCCATAATAATACTGTTAAAGGACTTTAAAATCTGTTGGAATCATTGGATTTCCTGATATGTGAATTAATAAACAATAGATTGGTTTTGAATTATCTTGTGGCTGCTGAAGGAGGTATATGTGTGATTGTTATTTATATACCCTACTTCTAGGACATATGGACATGCAAATCCATATTGTTTGTTAAATCACTGTGTTGATTCATTTTGTTTGTTACATCACTATTAGCCTGTGTTATATTACTATGTCCTTATGTAATACCTTCCATGCTGATGGATTTTTGTATACCTGTTTCAATTTTACCCCAGAGGAAAGCTGCTAACAAATTTGGTTTGACTCCCTATTTCCCTGTGGTGTTCTCACCTCCCTTCCTGAGAAGTCAAAAAGGGTGTGATCACCTGTGTTCTAAAACAAAAGAAAGCTGAAGATGCTTGAATCAAGGGCAACAGGGTACTTATAGTTAAGCACCTACTCCATGTGATTGATGAGATAATGGTTTTCTAGTTACACTATGTGCAATGTAATGATGTAATCATTCTAATTAAGCACATACTTAGTGTAATATGGTGATGTAATGGCTACAACTGATGCATGCTCAGTGTGCTGTAGTGATGTAATCTTACTGAAGTATTTAAGGGGAAGGACTCAGAACGAGTCTCTCAGGCACACACAGAGAGGATGTTCTCAGCCACAGACACCGAAAAAAATTCAGGATCCAGACTCCAGATTCCAGACTCCATCTTTGACTAGTCTCATGGTGTCTTTCCTGCCTTCCTCACTTCTCCACCTAAAGATGAAGACCTGTCCAGAGATCCTCCAGAAATCTAGCTATTCAGAGAATGGCTGAATAAATTATGGTGTATGAATGCAATGGAATATTATTGTTCTGTAAGAAACAACCAGAAGGATGATTCATAAAAAAGCCAATATCAAATGTAGTGCATATCTCTAAGATTGACACCAGCAACTGACTAGTTCAAGAAAAAAAATAGAATGGGTGAGAGTTGAGTATAATTTGATTCTAAAAAGCAAAACTTCCTAGAAAAAGGTAATTTGTTTATGTTATACTAATGAGGTACAGAGGAAGAATAGTCACAGAAGCATGAGAGTGAAAGAGTGGAAGAGAGAATACTGAAAACTTGATCACATTGGGAATTGGTTAAATAGGCAACACGACATATATACCAACAATGGTATAGCACCCTCCAAAATCTATAAAAAAGTAAGGGGAGTTTGAGGGGGAAGCAAAGGAAGAAGAGGATAAAGGAAGGATCCATGGTTGGGGAGAGGTTAAGCAATAGCAAGGAAAGTTGAGGAGCAGAATTAAAGTAGAATTAGCAGGGATAGGAAAGAAGAGGTGAGTCAAATTTAAAGATTCACTCAATAGAGAAAGCTATATTATATGTCATTCATACTAATTTTGTTTTAGATGCATGTTTTCATATAAGTAAATATATGAGTATGCATATGTGACTGACTATATGTATATATGTATATGTGTGTGTGTCTGTCAATATATATAGTGTGTAAGTGGGTCTGTAGGTAGGTGTGAATGTATATTATACATATATATCCATATTTATCTATCTGTGTGTGCATGTATGTGTGTATGTATGTATGCATATAACATCTATGATTTACTATATAATCTTCTTGGAAGAGGTAGGAGGGATGAAAGGGGAAAAAAGAATAAAGTAAAAAAGTGCACAGCAGAGAATAAAAGCATATCCTTTTAATCTCTTTTTTTATTATAGCTTTTTATTTACAAGATATATGCTTGGGTAATTTTTCAGCATTGACAACTGCAAAACCTTTTGTTCCAATTTTTCTTCTTTCCCCCCACCCTCTCCCCCAGATGCCAATAGACTATTACATGTTAAATATGTTAAAGTATATGTTAAATGCAATATATGTATACATATTCATACAGTTATTTTGCTGTAGAAAAAGAATCAGACTTTGAAATAGTGTACAATTAACCTTGAAGGAAATCAAAAATGCAGGTGGACAAAAATAGAGGGATTGGGGATTCTATTTAGTGGTTCACACTCATTTCCCAGAGTTCTTTTACTGGGTGTAGCTGATTCAATTCATTACTGCTCTATTGGAACTGATTTTGTTCATCTCATTGTCGAAGAGGGCCATGTCCATCAGAATATATCCTCATCTAGTATTGTTGTTGAAGTTTATAATGATCTCCTGGTTCTATTCATTTCACTCAGCATCAGTTCATGTAAGTTTCTCCAGGTAAAAGAATAACCTACAGGGTAAGAACACTGGGAAATGAATGTAAACTGCTTGCATTTTTGTTTTTCTTCCCGGGCTATTTATACCTTCTTAATCCAATTCTTCCTGTGCAACAAGAGAACTGTTCGGTTCTGCACACATATATTATATCTAGAATGTACTGTGCCATATTTAACATGTATAGGACTGCTTGTCATCTGGGGGAGGGGGTAGAGGGAGGGAAGGGAAAAGTTGGAACAGGAGTACAAAGTATAATATTGTAAAAAATTACCCAGGCATGGGTTCTGTCAATAAAAGTCATAATTATGAAAAAAAATTTTTAAAAATAGCATAAAAAAATAACCTACAAGGAAGCAACGAAAAAATGGGCACTTATGAACATAATTTCTTCTACTATTAAACAAGAATTACAATTAATAAACAAATAGAGAATGCTCTAAATAACTAATAATAAAATGGTGTAGAAATGCCATTATTAGGTTACCTCACATCCAGGAAACTGGAGAATATGAAAAAAAAATGAATTGTCAATTTTTGGAAAAATATGGAAAGCCCAAAATTCTTTTGCCTTGTTAGTAGATACATCAATTTGGATAACCCATTGTAATGTAATTTTTTATTATCCAAATAAGATGGTTAATGTGTTAATATACTTGACATAGAGATTCACTTTTTAATTATTTGCATGATGGAGGTCATGTATGGAAGAAAAAGCAGAAAGATTCACATATTAAAAGGAAGAGCCAAATATGCAAGTTTATTTATTTATTTTTTTTTTTTTTTGATCATGGAGAATATTTCTCTCTCTCTTTTTTTTTTTTTTAATTTAATAGCCTTTTATTTACAGGATATATACATGGGTAACTTTACAGCATTAACAATTGCCAAACCTCTTGTTCCAATTTTTCACCTCTTACCCCCACCCTCCCTAAATGGCAGGATGACAGTAGATGTTAAATATATTAAAATATAACTTAGATACACAATAAGTATACATGACTAAAACATTATTTTGCTGTACAAAAAGAATCAGACTTTGAATTATTGTACAATTAGCTTGTGAAGGAAATCAAAATGCAGGTGTGATAAATATAGGGATTGGGAATTCAATGTAATGGTTCTTAGTCATCTCCCAGAGTTCTTTTTCTGGGTATAGCTAGTTCAGTTCATTACTGCTCCATTAGAAATGATTTGGTTGATCTCGTTGTCTGAGGATGGCCTGATCCATCAGAACTGGTCATCATCTAGTATTGTTGTTGAAGTATATAATGATCTCCTGGTCCTGCTCATTTCACTCAGCATCAGTTCGTGTAAGTCTCTCCAGGCCTTTCTGAAATCATCCTGTTGGTCATTTCTTACAGAACAGTAATATTCCATAATTTTCATATACCACAATTTATTCAGCCATTCTCCAACTGATGGACATCCATTCAGTTTCCAGTTTCTAGCCACTACAAAAAGGGCTGCCACAAACATTCGTGCACATACAGGTCCCTTTCCCTTCTTTATAATCTCTTTGGGATATAATCCCAGTAGTAACACTGCTGGATCAAAGGGTATGCACAGTTTGATAACTTTTTGAGCAAATATGCAAGTTTAAAAGAATTTAAAGCTGAAAGGCAACTTATACACATTTAGTCATATATGTATCATTATCTGCATATATGTATATATACACTGTTAACATTTATATACATATCTATATATGTATATAATTTACATTCATTAAATATTCTACTAGCAGATATTATGTAAACCCATGATACAGTTGGCATAGGACTCTTCTAGCAAAGAACTCCCCTTATCAATGTCTAGTGAAACTTTCACTGAAACTTTTAACATCAAATATTATGAATGTTTAAGGTTTTAGTGTCAGTCTGACTCACAGATAGGAATTAAGTATATGTCTTCCTGAAACAAAATTTGTTTTTCTATTCATTATAAAAATCTTAGTTCTCATATGTAACAGACATTAGGAAAAATGAACATGAATTTTACCACAAAGTGTTGCTCAATTCCCCCCACACTCCAGCTTATTAAACCATCATTATTGTTCCTATAGAGGAAGGAAAGTTGGTATTAGAAGGTATATTGTTAGCTAGGTTTGTATTCTCCCAGTTTTGTAGTCTATTTGTATTGGTAACTAAGGTAACATATAAGGTGTATTTTGAAGCTTCATAAACCTTAATTCATAATCCATCTTGAACTCCCATTCCAAAGACAATCTTTTAATTCTAATTTTTATTTCTCTATGTACTCCCCAATATTCTCCTCTCTAAATAAAAGAGAAGAAAATATATGGTTAAATACCACTTATGTCAGAGATCTGTAGAATTTTGATCTTGTGGAATTGACAAAGCAGATAGTACATTTTATATATGTGTCATAATGATTTGCAGCTTTAAAATTTAGAGCATCTCCTGGTTTCTTAGATCTTAAGACTAGACAGAACACAAGAAGAAATAAATTGACTTTAAAACTAATCTTGTGCCTTCATTTATATGTATAGTTCATAGAACAGGCCTCTGAGTGCTACTGTCAATTAATAGGGAGAATGATGTAGTGGATAAGACTATGTACTTGGATCCAGGAGTGCTAGGTTCAAATCCAACTTCAGACACTTAACATTATTTGGCTGTGGACAAGTCCCTTAACCTCATTTTCCTCATCTATAAAATGGGATACAATTAATGTCCTTTATAGTCCTTCCATATGTATGTATATATGTATATGTGTATGTGTGTATTATGTACATGTATATAAGTATTGTACAAGTATACACATATAATCCTGTAGATGTACACATGTATACATACAAATATACATATGCATAAATCTGTATGAAAGTATAGAGGGCTTTAATACATATATACCTATCCACATAGATATGAGAATAAATACATATAAAGATTATACACAATATGAGAATATATACAGATATACTGACATTTCATGTAACATGTGTACACATACCCATCACATATAAGTATACACACATATATGCATATACCTTAGAAGACATTAATATTTATGGAAGGTCCTTAGAGGACTTCAATTTCACACCATTTTATAGATGAGGAAAAGATTAAATGTGTTTCTGTATATATGTATCTGTGTTTCTGTATGTATGTATATGTATGTATAATATTTTATGACATACATATACACATAAAACATAGATACATGCACACATATCCTTTTATCTATGGATTGGAATTAAATGTAGGAGTTTCAGTGTATACAAATACCACACAGAACTGTAGTTTGTTACTTGCTTCATAAGTTAGGCTCAATTACAATTCCATATAGATCAAACCTGGGAAAATGAACTATGAAAAGTTACTCCTGTATTTTTTTTTCTAAGATTATTAGGATAAATTGAACTCAGAAACTGTAAAATTTATAGAACAACTTCTCTCATAATGATTATGCCATATGTATTGTATTCTCAGTGTGGTCTAATAAAAACTGTTCTAGGGAATATCCATTTTATTCTACTAGTAGCAGTAATTTCTAAATGACTTTTTGCATCTGTTCCTCCATTTATATAACAGGGAAAAAGTACTTTCACTATTTGCTTCAGATGATTTTTCTGAAGATCCAATAAGATCATGTTTCTAAAACACTTTGAATATCATAAAGAACTAGGTAAATATCAGCCATTATCAACTTCTCTGTCTCGGAGCTTTAATAGTGCCACACTTCAGTCAATTTAATTGATTCAGATTGTATTCCTTTTCCTTTTATTACAATTACTTTTCTTTATCCTTCCATAAATTCTCTACAAAGACTCTGTTTATATGCCGCGACTCTATTTTTCCTCCCTTCCCCTTTTTCTTTCATCACCCCTGGTACCACAGCCCCATGTTTTGTGGATATCAATGTAATATTCAGACCATCTATTTATGATATTTTACCCTCAGATAGTAAACTATCTCTCTTTTTTCCTATGAATATATATTTTCAATTTCCTCTAAATTGGTTCTTTACTTAAATAATCATTGGCACTTTGCTACAGATTAATTAAAATCACTTTTCTGCTATACTAGACTTAATTATTCAGGAGGTGGTTAAGAGCTTTGTGGATTCTCACCTATTTGATTCTCTTCCTTATGTTTTTCACTGCCCTATCTTTCAGCCAAACCACTACTATTTAATATCTGACTAATTTGTGTAATTGCCAATAGAATATATGTTTAATTTGTACTCTTATTCTGGTTTGATTTTGGTAGAGTTACCTTTTCATGTAAGGACAGGGATTTAAAAACCCATCCCATACTGAAAAAAAAAAGTGTTTTTTTTTTTTTTAATCTTAGACTCAAATTAGCTGTAATGATCATTTCAAAACTTAATAAATAATCAAAAACTCATCACCAGCAAAATTTTTTGACAATGCTTCCTCTAAAATATTAAGGTATAATTTTCAGAATTAGTAGCAGCAATGATGCATAATTTTTCTAACATGTCACATCATGTCTCTCTCCATGTCTTGAGCAAAATAATATTTCATAAATATATTTTCACCATTTGCATAATGCAAATGAGATAAGAAAATAAACATACTATTATGATTAAAAACAAATTCTTACATACCTACTCAAATGAAATAATAATTGAATTTCAGTCAATTACTGTTACTGAATTTAGAATCAGAAAATGAATTCAAATTCTAATCTGAGTACTTATAACCTTGTGTAATACGTTTCAAAATCTTGATACTCAGTTTCATAACTTGAGAAAATATAGATAACACATTTATATTGATTCTCTCATAATATTATTAAAAGGTTGAAATGTGATAATATACAAGTGCCTTGTAACCATAAAAATCATGTCAGACTTAGTTTATGTTCAAATGAGAGAATAGATAATCTAAAGAAAGTATGTTTGTTTGGAAATTCTATGAATTCTATTCAAATGTTAGCCTGATAACCCAAAATGAATGAGTAGAGATGGAGTAAAAATTGTATTTGATAAATTTTTTGAAAAGTCACCTTTTTTAATTAAGCCAATTGGAGATCTCTGTGTTAGAAGTGGGGGAACAAAGTCTCATAGATATTGTTAAAGATATATAGGGAAGGACCAATGATTAGGTTGAATCTCTGAAATGATATCCTATTTAAGGGTGTGTTTTTTTGGGGGGGGTTCCTTTTTTCAAAATGAAGCAAATTGATTTGGACAGCTATAACTATACATGAAGGAGATATACTCATGTTTGGAAATATTTGAACCAGAGATGGAGAGGCATTTTGAACATTACCTTTCAGGAGAAAAAAATAAACATTCAATGAAATAGGGGACTTTCAAACTCTTGTGTTGAAAAGACCAGAGTCCAAAAGAAAATTTGATTTTTAAAAATGACTTTAAAGAAGCAGAAAAAGGAAAACAAGAAAAGAAAAAGAAAAGAGAGCATCTTATTCATTAAGTTTAAATTGTTTACATCCAAACATAAGATAATTTCTATAATTCTTGAGAACTGTATTTCTTGTTAGAGTTGTTAGAAGAAACATACATATGGGTATAAGTGAACTTCAATGTGATATTTTTTTTTAAAAAAAGGTATAGAAATAGAATAGTACTGGGAGAAGATGAAAGAGGAGGAAGAATAAATCAAATCACATCACATTAAGAAGCACAAAAGATCTATTATAGAAGAGGGAAAAAACAGTGATCATTGTTTGAACTTTATCCTCAATGAATTTAGCTGAAAAAGGGAATAATATACAAACTCAGTTGAGTATAGAAATTTATCTTACCCTATATGGAAGTAGGAGGGGAAAGGGATAAAGAAAGAGGGAGATTAATAAAAGAGAGAAAGACTGAGAGAGGTAGTGCACAGAAGCAAAACACTGGTAAGGAATAGGGTGAAAGGTGAGAGGAAAATATAAACAGGAAAACAAAATGGAGGGAAATAGTAAGAAATTATAACTACAAATGTGGATGGTATGAACAATCACATAAAATAAAAGCAGATAGTAGAGTGGATTAAAAGCCAGAATCTTACAATATGTTGTATATATATATATATTTAAAGCAGAGGAATATAAAGAATAAAGCTAAAAGGCTTGAGCTTAAAATAATATGCTTCAGCAGAAGATTAAAAAAAAACATAAACAAACAGGTGTACTAATCCTGATCTCAGACAAAGCAAAAATTAAAGACTAACTAAAAGAAATAAGGAAGGAAACTACATTTTGCTAAAAGGCATTCTAGACAAAGAAGCAATATTAGTACTAAATATTTATGCACCAAGTGGAATAGCATCCAAATTCTTAGATATGATGTAAATTGAGTTATAAGAAGAAATAGGCAGCAAAATTATTCTAGAGTGGTACCTTAACATTTCCCTCTGAGAACTAGATGAGACTAACCACAACATAAATAATAAAGAAGTTAAGGAGGTGACTAAAATTTTAGAAAACTTAGCTATGGTAAGCTTCTGTAGGAAAGTAAAGGAAGATAGAAATATACCATTTTCTTAGTGGTAAATGATATCTTTACCAAAAATGACCATGTATTAAGGGATTAAAAAAAACCTTACAACGAAATGCATAAAGCCAGAAACATTAATTTCATTTTTTTTCAAATTCTGATGCAATAAAAATCATGTATAATAAAGATCAATGGACAGTGAAATGAAAAATTATATATTACAGACACTAGAGTAGCAGAAGATGGAAAGAGAAATTCCATTTAAAATAACTATAGAGTAAAATATTTGGGAGTCTACCTACCAAGATAAACCATAGAACTCTATTAATACAGCTCCAAAACCTTTCCATACAAATAAATTCAGATCTAAACAATTGGGAAAATATAAATTGCTTATAGCTAATATAATAAAAAAGCAATTCTATCTACATTAATTTACTATGCAGTGCCATACCAATGAAACTACCAAAAGTTATTTTATACAGATAGAAAAAATAATAACAAAGTACATTTAGAAAAACAAAAGGTCAAGACTGTCAAGGAAATTAAAGAAAAAAAAATTGCAAATAAGGTTGCCTAAACATACCAGATCAAGAACTATATTATAAACTGAGAGTCATCAAAATTCTTTGATATTGGCTAAGAAATAGAATGGTAGATCTGTGGAATATATTATGTGCACAACAAAGAGTGTTAAATGATAGTAGTCTACTGCTTGTTAAATCCATACACCATCTAAGTTATATTTTAATATAGTTAACATCTACTGGTCATCCTGCCATCTAGGGGAGGGGGTGGGGGGGGTAAGAGGTGAAAAATTGGAAAGAGGTTTGGCAATTGTTAATGCTGTAAAGTTACCCATGTATATATCCTGTAAATAAAAGGCTATTAAATAAAAAAAAAAAAATCCATACACCACCTCCTAGAATAAAAAACTCCCTATTTGACAAAATACTTGAAAAACTGGAAAATAGTGTGTCATAAACCTAGGAATAGACTAACATACCATACCCTTTACCAAGATAATGTGAAAGCAACTACGTGATTTAGACACAAAGGGTAATACCATATGCTAATTAAGAAAAAAGGAATAATTTATTAGCACACAAGAAATAGAAAACATTAAATGCAAAATGGAAAATGTTGATTACATTATGTTAAAAATAAAGGTTTTGCACAAACAAATCAATGTAACCAAAATTAAAAGGAAAGCAGAAAGAGGGAAAACTATTTTTATAGTCACTTTGTGATGAACATCTCATTTTTCAGTTGTAAAGAGAATGGGGTCATATGTATAAGAATACCACTCTTTACCCAACTGATAAATGATCAAAAGATATAAACAAATTATTTTCAAAAAAATCAAAGCTATCTATAGTTAAATGAAAAAAATGCTCTAAATCACTATTAATTAGAGAAATGCAAATTAAAGCAACTCTGAAGTACCACATAACACTCCTCAGATTGACTAAGATGAGAGAAAAGGAAAATGATAAATGTTGGAGAAGCATGTGGGGGAAATTGGGACATTAAAGCATTGTTGATAGAGTTATGAACTGATCCAGCCATTTGGGCTATCAGACTGTGCACAGTATTCCAAAGAGATCATAAAAAAGAAGGGACCACATGTACAAAAACACTTGTAGCACCTCTTTTGGTGGTAGCAAGGAACTAGAAATTGAAGGAATTCTCATCAATGAAGGAATGGCTGAATAAGTTTTGGTATATGAATGCAATAGAATATTATTGTGCTATTAAGAAATTATGAGCAGAAGAATTTCACAAAAAAACATAGTAAGACATGAAATAATGCTGAATGAAGTGAGTGGAACCAGGAGATCATGCATAATAATAGCAACATTGTGTGATGTTCAATTATGATAAACTTACCTTAGCAATACAGTGATCCAAGACATCAGAGAAAAATGAGTGAATCTGAATGCAGATAAAAGCATATTATTTTCCCATTTTTTCATTCTTATGTTTTTGCCCCTTTTCTTACTTTTTTTTCACAAAATGACTAATATTAAAATATGTTTAATATGATTGTGCATATATAATATATATCATATTGTTGTCTTTGGGATTTGTAAAGGGAGGGAAAAGGGAAAGGAGAAAAATTGAAATTAAAAATCTTATAAAATTAATGTTAACTTTATTTACATTAAGTTAGGGGAAGAAAAACACTATTAAGTGCAAAAACAAAAAAGGAAAAGGCGAAAGAAACAACAATAGGAATTGCTATGGTGCACCTGATATTTCCTGAAGTGAAATGATCTAAATTTTGAGCAATTTAGAATTCTTGATGAAGAGAGGAAGAAAAGAGACTGACATGCATATGAGCTTTTAGAACAGGCTTAAGAGAGTTCAGAAAATAATAAGTAAGAGTCAATGGCTTCATATTATTCATGTAAATTTAGCTCGGAAGGTTGAAAAGCTCCTAGTGTTGAAATTCAGAACCAGTAAAAAAAAATTAATCATTTTTATGAAATGAAAAACAGGAAGTTGTTTTAAAAGCCAGTGTATATACACAATAACTTCATTTGATGAATAGATTTTTAAAATATACATATTAAATGTAAAACATTCTCATAACTATTATAATTTATTTAATCAATATTTCCAAAGGACATTACAAATGGAAGTTCACCATTGCTTCTTGCTTACTGGAAATCAGTTAATTTCTTTAAAAAGAAATAATTTATGATTGATTACAGCATAACTAGATTGACAGAAAAACTGTTGTGATTAAGTAGAGAACTTGGTCATACTGTGAACATGAAAGTAACAGGAAATATGATAGGAATGAATAGGATCATCCAAAAGTGACATAAAGATCTGTCAGGGAAAAGGAGATATTAGAAAAAGTGTGATAAAACCATACTAGATAAGATATCAAGGAGAGTCACTGACTCTACAGACATTTAGGAACAGAAAAAACTCAGGCTAACATCAGCAATTGTAACTACCTCAAAAATAGATCAATTCTTTCTAATTCTTCTTTACTGATATCTTATCATCAAACAATGCAAAACAGTCTGTGGCTTCTTTATTGGAAGAGGGGGATAAACATTTATATAATGCCTGTAGTATGCTAAGTGCTTTTAAAAAGCATTATCTCTCTTGATCCTTACAACAACTGTAAGAGGTAGATACTATTATTATTCTTATTTTACAATTGAGGAAACTGAGTAAAATAAATAGGTGATTAAAGAAGGAATCATTTTTACTAGTCATGTTTCATTATGCTGTCTCTAGACTTAAAAGAATTAACTATTACAATACAGAAACACAAATATATTATTTCACAAAGGAGAAGTGAGATTTGATTATAAAACAATCATGGTATGGTCATATAAGAAATTTAAAGCATTAGATCCTTGGTAATCTCATATCAAAGAACTTAGTTTTAATAAATGATCTCTAAGGGCCATTTCTTTTTTTCTTTTTAGGCAGAATTATCATTTTCATTATATTTGCATGGCACAATCTATTAAGATTTTAAGGGACACAGTGCCTGTTTTATAGTAAGAATTTTTTAGTTATACATATTCACACAATATATTTCTGCACACACAAAAAAAATCAGATCAAAAAGGAAGAAAAATGAGAAAGAAAGAAAAATGCAAACAAAGGAAAACAAAAAGAGTCAAAACACTATGTTGTGATCCACATTCAATTTATACAGTCTTCTCTCTGGGTGTAGATGGTTCTCATCATCACAAGATCATTGGAACTGGTCTGAATCATCTTATTGTTGAAATGAACCATGTCAATCAGAATTGATCATCATATAATCTTGCTGTTATCTGGTTACGCTCATTTCATTTAACATCCACTCAAGTAAGTCTCTCCAGGCCTCTCTGAAATCATCCTGCTGATCATTTCTTATAGAACATAACATTTCATGACATTCATATAGCATAACTTATTCAGACAGTTTCGAACTGATAGGCATCCACTCAGTTTCCAGTTTCTTGCCACTACAGAAAGGGCTGCCACAAACATTTTTTGCACATGTGGGTCCCTTTCCCTACTTTAAGATCTCTTTGGGATATAAGCTCACGGCCACTTCTTCTCTAAAAATCCTATAAACACAAATTAATATAGTTGTTAATGATGATGAAAATAATAATAAAAACCATGGCAAATACTTATTTTTTTTAGTTCTCCTGAAAAATAATTACGCATCCATTTTATGCAAATCTGAAGTCTCTGATCAATGTTCCTGATGAATAATACAAAAATAATAAAAATGAAAAGTATTAAATTTTCCTATTTTTTAATAAAGGGAAATGATGTTTATGAGGTGCTTAACTAATATTTGGAGAGATTAGAAACAGAAAATAAATTTTATAAAAAATATACATTTTAAAAGATTTATTCAGAAAAATATCTGTGTGTGTATGTATGCATGTTTTATGTTGAGGAGAATGTGATATCAAATTATATAGATTTTCCAAATGTTACTTAGCTTTGACAAATTGTAAAGCAAAATAAAAATGAGTGCATATAGCATAAAGGATAGAATAAAAGCTTCAGAGACAATAAGATCAGAGAGGATCATATTGTAAAAATTCAATGAAAGTGACCAAGTCTTCACCTAGATAAAAATCATGTGAATGAATAAAACAATTAAAATTTAATCAATGTCAGGATTCTCAAGTTAATGATTACAACCATATTGTTTCACAAGAATCAAGGAAAAGAGACTCATCACTAATTCTTTATAATTAAACTTAAAATTGAAGAAAAAGGAAGAAGAAGAAGAAGAAAAATTGGTATGAAAGACACATTTCATCTCAGTCGACTTAGATAAACTCATGAGCAAATTTTATAAACTAGTAAAATTTTTAAAGGGTCATAGGGATGACAAACAACTCTTAATGTGGCCAAATATAAGTTGCCATCTATATAGATGTTCTTTTATCTTGCCTTGTATTAAATATGATTTGGTTTGTGATATTTTTTCAACTGAAGTCCAGGCTCAAATCCCATATGAATTATCTGTGATATATCATCCCAGATGTCAGTGGGTATACATCAAAAAGGCTGAAAAGAATCCAAAGACTTTATAAGGTATGTTCTACATATCTTTTTAATATCTGGACAAATCTATCTAAAGTATTAAGCCAAATTTGAAGAAAAGGCAAAATTTTCATTTAAACAATAATCTTCATTTGGCATTATATGTAAAAGACATCATTCACAGTCTGCTTGTAAGGCATCTTTCATCAGGATTTTTTCTCCTGCCTTAATGTCTGCAAATATTTAATGAACCTGTGTTTTAAATCATTTTATAGTCTCTTAATTGACTTTTCATTAGATAAAGGAAGTATTTTGTTTAAAATGAATTTAAAGAATCTGGCTAATAGAGAATCTTTAAATGTTTCCTTAATGTTAAATCCAAGTTGTAGCATCAAAAGAATAATGAACTATTTTAAAATGTCCATCTTCTTTAGAAAAATATAATCTTGCACTTATCAAGAACTGCTGAGGTGACCTTTGGTAACCGACCACAAATCCAAACTGAATTTATTAAGACTTGGAATTGAGGAATTTATTTTTATAAAAGGTATATCACAGAATCTTCTTTTAAACAACATTTTCACTGTTAGAGTAAAAATAAAGGAACTGAAACTGCAAATGTTTTTGTTATAAGAACATGCTTTGTATAAATAAATGACCAGAGTCATAAAGTTGGGTTGGATCAAACACAAGTCATTATTTAGAAACCTAAGATTTCACATACATAGTTATCTAGGTAATTCTCCTAAGAAAATCTGGGAAACTATAGTGTAGTGGGAAAAAAAATAATGTAAAGTAAGTAAGCAGACCTCAGAAATTCATTGCCATTGCATGACCCTGGAATAGGTGGTCTCTATTGTTCCTTTCATTTCTAATACTCTTGATTTCCTTTAATATGTGGAGAGAAAGAAGGTGTTGTTTTTTTTTTTTTTTAAATATTAATTTTGTCCTAACATTGGCTTCTATGACCTTAAGACAGCATGGGTGTATGGAAATAGCTCTTCTGGATTTAGCCCAATATTCTAATCCCAACTCTATTAACCTATGTGTCTTGCTCAATGCCTCTCATCTCACTGAGTCTCACTTTCCTCCTCAATAAAATAAGACTTGTCTACATTATCTTGATGGACTTGTAGAAAATGGAAACAAAACTTCCTAAGCATATATTATATGCCAGATAGTGTGTTAAGCACTTTACAAATATTTAATTCATTTAATCCTTATCCAACCCTAAGAGGTCTATAGTGTTATATCCCAATTTTACTTTTGAAGAATTTGAGGCAGACTGAAGTAAAGTAATTTGCATAGTCAAAAAGCTAATCCTTCTTTGAAGCCACATATAAACTCCTATCTTCCTGACTGCAGGCCCATGACAGTATCCGCTAAATCACCAAGCTACCTATAAATAATTTTAAAAATTGTAAGGGCTAAGAAGTTGCCTAATTATTACCTAGACTTCTATAAGATACTGTACAGGTGGGACATGATTTTGAAAAAAAACTACAGTTTGAAATATGATTACCTAATTTTCTATTTAAAATACCCAGAGAGAGAAGTAGGAGAAAGGTAGTGCCAAGATGTTGGATTTGGGTAGTAACCCAGTTGAAATCTCTAGAAAAGTCTCACTAAAAAAATTCAAAATAACATCTCCAATCAAATTTTGCAGAAGCAGAGCAAACAAAAAGTCAGATTAAAACGCTTTCCCTGTCTAAGAAGGCTTAGAAAGTTGGCAGGAGAGGTATGGGAAATAAAGGTACATGGAGGCCTGTCATGAATGTGCATATACTGCATCTGAACTAGCAGCAGGCCTTAAAGACATTTTCAACAGCAACAGTATCAATAGCTTTAAGAGTTCCCAAGCCAGGGTGGGGAGGACACGCATGTCTTTCTGAGCTCTCTTTTACCCTCAAACTATTTTACAAAACACAACCTTTGGATTAGTGCTTGACTATCAGAACACACAAATATTGGCAAAATATTGGTAACAAACACATTACCAACAGAAAATAATCTCAAAATTCACCAGAAAAAGTCTAATTTTGCTCAAAGGTAGGGACAGAAGGGGGGTAGGCCAGGTGTAGACTCAAGCAGATAGGCAAAGAAAGCACAAAGAATAGCTCATGCTGAGCAGACCAGAGAGGGGCAGGGTGTGGTCTCCATTGGCCAGAAATCTGTAAGGAGAACTCTACCACAGTGTTGGCTACTCTGCCCTGGCAGTAAACCAGTAGATCAGCAAAGAAACCATAAATATAAAGGATAAAGAATATAACCCCAAAACACGAGAGTATTTCATGACCTGGCTACACCCAGTCAGCACCAGGAGGTTCTCAGCATGATCTCAGCATGCAACTACTAATCCCAGCACAGCCACTGCTGTCCAACTGCCACTTCACTGCCACTTCCTGTTATCTGTAGAGGCAGCTTGGTAATACCTCACTGCCTCATAAGCAGACCCCAACATTTTTTTTAATGAATAAAAAGGCAAAGTGGATTCTAACGATGAGTAACTTCTATGCTAAAAGAGAGCAGAATTCAAAGCTTGAGGAGACTATAAACAGTTTGTCTCTAGATGAAAACCCAAAGGTGGATATGATCTGATCCCCACGACATAAGGTTCTCATAGAAGAAATTAAAAAGGATCATAAAAGAGAGCTAAAAGAAAAATGGGAAAGGAAAGGAAAGTTTTGCAAGAGGGCATGTATAACTCATTAAAAGATAGAGTTGAAAAAGAAAACAACTCCCTGAAAAACAGAATTTGTGAATTGGAAAAAGAAAATAACTCCTTAAAAAATAAAATTGGTGAAATGGAAAAAAATTCCATAGAACAAAACAACTCATTTAAAAACTCAGTTGGAGAAATACAAAGGGAAATTTTAAAAAGTAAATAAAGAAAATAATTCATTAAAAATCATAACTGAACAAATGGAAATGACTGACTTGAGGAGACACCAAGAATCAGTCAAGCAAAACGAAAAATTTTTTAAAAATAGGAAAAAAAAATGTTAAATACCTACTTGGGGAAAGAACACACATGGAAAATAGATCTATGAGAAATAATCTAAGGAATATTGGACTTCCTGAAAAGCATGATGGAACAAAAAGCCTAGACACTATTTTTCAGGAAATCATCAAAGAGAACTGCCCAGATGTCATATAATCAGGGATAAAATAGCCATTGAAAGAATTCATCGATCACCTACTGAAAGAGATCCCAAAATCAAAACTCTAGGAAATATTGTAGCTAAATTCCAGAACTATCAGACCAAGGAAAAAATATCACAAGCAGCCAGAAAAATAAATACAGAGGATTACTCAGAATTTAGCAACTTCCACATTAAAGGATCAAAGGGACTAGAATCTGCTATTCTGAAAAACAAAGGAACTTGGTGTGCAGTCAAAAATAAATTACCCAGCCAAACTGAGCATTTTCTTCCAGGGAAGAATATGGACATTCAGTGAAATAAGTGAACTCCATTTATTTATTTATTTTCATTATAATAACTTTTTATTGACAGAACCCATGCCAGGGTAATTTTTTTTACAACATTATCCCTTGCACTCACTTCTGTTATGATTTTTCCCTCCCACCCTCCACTCCCTCCCCTAGATGGCAAGCAGTCCTATATATGTTTAATATGTCATAGTATATGCTAGATACAATATATGTGTGCAGAACCAAACAGTTTTCTTGTTGTACAGGGAGAATTGGATTCAGAAGGTAAAAATAATCCGGGAAGAAAAACAAAAATGCAAACAGTTTACATTCATTTCCCAGTGTTTTTTCTTTGGGTGTAGCTGCTTCTATCCATCATTCATCAATTGAAACTAAATTAGGTCTCTTTGTCAAAGAAATCCACTTCCATCAGAGTACATCTTCATACAGTATTGTTGTTGATGTATATAATGATCTCTTGGTTCTGCTCATTTAACTTAGTATCAGTTCATGTAAGTCTCTCCAAGTCTCTCTGTATTCATCCTGCTGGTCATTTCTTACAGAACAATAATATTTCATAACATTCATATACCACAATTTACCCAACCATTCTCCAATTGATGGGCCTCCATTCAGTTTCCAGTTTCTAGCCACTATGAACAGGGCTGCCATAAACATTTTGGCACATACTGGTCCCTTTCCCTTCTTTAGTATCTCCTTGGGGTATAAGCCCAGTAGTAGCACTGCTGGGTCAAAGGGTATGCACAGTTTGACAACTTTTTGGACATAATTCCAGATTGTGCTCCAGAATGGTTGGATTTGTTCACAACTCCACCAACAATGCATCAATGTCCCAGTTTTCCCACATCCCCTCCAACATTCATCATTATTTTTCCCTGTCATCTTAGCCAATCTGACAGGTGTGTAGTGGTATCTCAGAGTAGTCTTAATTTACATTCTCTGATCAATAATGATTTGGAACACTCTTTCATATGAATGAAAATAGTTTCAATTTCATCATCTGAAAATTGTCTATTCATATCCTTTGACCATTTATCAACTGGAGAATGGTTCGATTTCTTATAAATTAGAGTCAATTCTCTATATATTTTGGAAATGAAGCCCTTAGCAGAACTTTTGACTGTAAAAATGTTTTCCCAGTTTGTTGCTTCCCTTCTAATCTTGTTTGCATTAGTTTTGTTTGTACAAAGGCTTTTTAATTTGATAAAATCAATTTTTTAAAATTTTGTGATCAGTAATGATCTCTAGTTCATCTTTGGTCACAAAGTCCTTCCTTCTCCACAAATCTGAGAGATAAACTATTCTATATTCCTCTAATCTATTTATAATCTCATTCTTTATGCCTAAATCATGCAGCCATTTTGATCTTATCTTGGTGTATGGTGTTAAGTGTGTGTCCATGCCTAATTTCTGCCATACTAATTTTCAGTTTTCCCAGCAGGTTTTGTCAAATAATGAATTCTTATCCCAAAAATGGGAATCTTTGGGTTTGTCAAACACTAGATTGCCATAGTTATTGACTATTTTGTCCTGTGAACCTAATCTATTCCACTGATCAACTAACAGGTGGTTATGCCCTCCCTGACTTCTCAGGGAGGGAGGTGAAAACACCAAAAAGGAGGAGAATAAAAGGTTAGGACTAGATTCACAATTCTATCTCTAAACACAACAATATAATTCTATATCTAAATCAGTGTCAGAATACCAAAAATAGATTCTTATAAGTAGAAAATATGAGTGTCTCTCTTCAAGTTTTGACTAGAAGATATTTTTTTTTTCATTTTGAACTAATTGATGACTTTTTAAAAAGTAATGCTGGATTGTTTTTTTTGTTTTTGTTTTTGTTTTTGTTTTTTTTTTTTTTTGTGTGTGTGTGTGTGTGAAATGAAGGTGGGGAAAAAAACAATTCATTCTCTTGATACAGTATCTGCATCACTTAATTTATAATATCACAGAAGTAGACAGGTGAAAGTCACTATCAATATGTTATAATTCAACATCTATCCTAAACATCTATCCTAAAGAAGAAGCCTTTTTAGGGAATCTTGTATGAAAGATATATCAACACACAGAGAGTGATACAAAGACAAAGATAGAGACAGAGAGAAATAAGTAGTTGGTAGATAACTGAAATACAAACTAGAAGTCTATTAAATTTCTGTTTTATCATATTTTAAAATTTTCATATTAAAAACTAGATATAGCTATACAAATCTACATATGAGCAATAATGTAATATTTAACTTTCTTTTAACATTTTTAGCACAGTGAATGTATTCATATTTTATTTTCTCATACATCCATTGCCTAATTTTAAGTTTTTATATACCAATATAGTTAATGCTTCTCATGTAGGTTTATTTAGCAACCAAATATTTGTGTTCTAACAAAGCACATTTGTTAAGGTCTTTGCCTTCTTTAAGCAATACAGCAATGAGAAATGATCTTATGATTTCTGGAAAGTTGCCTTTTCCTTCTATTTATTAAGCACAACAGTCTCTGCCAAGGTTTTAGAAGTTACTCTGACAGCATTATTTAATTAAGCTATAGACTCAGTCTCTTTTATTTTATTTTTTAAAATATAATTATCCTTGAACAACTTTAAGTCTGAAATAGGAAGTATTGTGTGCTGCTATCAAACATTGAACTGAGACCCAAAAACTGAATTACAATTGAAACTCTGCTACTATCTGTTCAATCATGGACACATCATGTTTTCCCCAAAACCTCAGTTTCCCCATCCAGACAAAAAGGCCTTTTATTTGACAAATTCTAAGATCACTCCAAATATTATGAACTATAAACTAAATAGGGTAAAGTTTTACAAAAATTTAGTACAAATGTCTTTCTATTGGCTACCCTTTCAAAAATCTGTATCCCAACTTTTTCTACAAAATGAACAGATCTTTACTGTACAAACTCACTTATTTAACTGTCTAAATGATCAATATGCAGATATTAGTTATCATTTATCATTAGTTATTATAAAAATATTTTGTGTAGCTTTAACAGCACCAAAGAAGTTTCTTTTAGATTTTTTTTCAATCATGAATGAATATAATATTCTCTAAGCAGGAAAAAGTAACCATCAACAAAAAACTGTTTGAAAAAAATAGGGAAATCAAGGTAATTTTATTTAACTTCAACTTCTCTTTTGAAAGACATCCTCTCAAATCTTTGGATACAAATCTTCTGGCATTTGTTAAGGGTGCTGACATGAATACACTTATAGGGACTATCTTTCTATGATTTATGCACAAAAAAGGACATGATCAATTTTAAGTACTTTTTTGCATTGCTGAAAGAAACTTCTGTAAATAGATTAGTCACATGAAAATATGAATAAATCTTGTGGAGAAGCAAATAGCTCAATGAATCTAAACTCAGGTGGTACAAACTGAAGTAAGGAGATAATATTTTAGTTTCATTAAGAAAATAGATTGTAAAAAAAATAATAAAAAAGAAAAAGAAAAAGAAAAAAGAAAATAGATTGTAATATATTTCCAAAAATTTTTGTGCTCCTATGAAATTAAATTATCAAAATAACTGCCTTTCCTGCCTATAATCAATGAAGATGAATATGTGGGTAAAATCTTTGAAGGAAATTAAGCTTACAGAATTACGGAATGTCTGATTTCAATGGGCCTTTGGATAACAAGTAGTTGGACCAGCACTACCTTAGGAATATATTCTTAAATAGTTCCTAGAAACAACTGTGCTGATGTTGTTATTTTTTTTTTCCAAAGCAGAGATCTTGAATGAATTTACTTAGCTTTCACTGCCTAAGAATATGTCATAATCACAAAGCCATGCTCCTTAACCATCATTCCTTCTTGGTCTGAAAACTCTAATTAAATCACTACCAATAACATTGTTTCTAGAGAGAGAAATTATTAATGAAATGCCCAACTCTTCTAGTTACCATCTTTCTGATTTCCCAGAGCATAACTCACATCCTTGAGTACTATTGTAGGTATATAAATTAGTTTAATCATTCTGAACTAAATTTGGAAGCATATAGTAAAAATGACTAAAATGCTTTTATCCTTTGATGCTGAGATTCCACTTCCAGACATACATGACTAGAAGGACAATGACAAAAAGAAAGGCAGAATAAACAAAAAAAAAAAATTTACTTACAGCATTTTTTGGTAGCAAAGAACTGGAGTATGGCTAAACAAAACTGTGGTAGATGAAAAAAATGGAATGTTACTTAGCTTTATAAAATGGTGAACATCATAATAAAGAACAGTATGGAAAGACTTATATGAAAGGATAAAAATTAAAGGAGGCAGAATCGGGTAAATTATGCAGATAAAGGTATGCATGCATACCTTGACAATGCAAGTAGAAACATAAACAATAAAAATGAAAGTAAATACTCGAAAAATATAATGATGACACTTTGTCAAACATCTCTGCAGAAGTTGGAAGCTATAGATGAGGAATGCTCTACATAGTGTAAAAAAATCATTTAAATCTCATTGAATTACTTTCCCTCTCCAATTGAAAAATGGTCAAAGGATATGAACAGACAATTCTCAGATGAAGAAATTGAAACTATTTCTAGTCATATGAAAAGATGCTCCAAGTCATTATTAATCAGAGAAATGCAAATTAAGACAACTCTCAGATACCACTACATACCTGTCAGATTGGCTAAGATGACAGGAAAAAATAATGATGATTGTTGGAGGGGATGGGGGAAAACTGGGACACTGATACATTGTTGGTGGAGTTGTGAACGAATCCAATCATTCTGGAGAGTAGTTTGGAACTATGCTCAAAAAGTTATCAAACTGTGCATACCCTTTGATCCAGCAGTGTTACTACTGGGTTATATCCCAAAGAGATCATAAAGAAGGGAAAGGGACCTGTATGTGCACGAATGTTTGTGGCAGCCCTCTTTGTAGTGGCTAGAAACTGGAAAATGAGTGAATGCCCATCAGTTGGAGAATGGCTGAATAAATTGTGGTATATGAATATTATGGAATATTATTGTTCTGTAAGAAATGACCAATAGGAAGATTTCAGAAAGGCCTGGAGAGACTTACATGAACTGATGCTGAGTGAAACAAGCAGGACCAAGAGATCATTATATACTTCAACAACAATACTGTATGATGACCAATTCTGATGGACTTGGCCATCCCCAGCAATGTGATCAAACAAATCATTTCCAACGGAGCAGTAATGAACTGAACCAGCTACACCCAGCGAAAAAACTCTGGGAGATGATTAAGAACCATTACATTGAATTCCCAATCCCCATATTTTTGCCCACCTGCATTTTTGATTTCTTTCACAGGCTAATTGTACAATATTTCAGAGTCTGATTCTTTTTGTACAGCAAAATAATGGTTTGGTCATGGATACTTATTGTGTATCTAATTTATATTTTAATACATTTAACATCTACCGGTCATCTTGCCATCTGGGGGAGGGGGTGGGGGAAAGAGGGGAAAAATTGGAACAAGAGGTTTGGCAATTGTCAATGCTGTAAAGTTACCCATACATATAACCTGTAAATAAAAGGCTATTAAATAAAAAAAAGAAAAGAAGAGAAAAAGTTTTTTTAAATAATAAAAAAAAAGAATTACTTTCCCTCATTTTATTTTTGTTTGTTATAATGAATATCATTTGGGTAGAGATAGAAAGAAAGGCACATTGGGAAATATATGTCATGTAAAAATCTAATTGGCCAAAAATTATATCTTTTAAAGGATTTGCTTCAAATAATTGAGAAAGAAGATATCCAAGTAAAGCAGTCATGTTAGGAAAATGAACGATAACACAGAGATACACCCACACATGCAGTGGTAAAATACTTTGATGAAGGTATAGATATATTTTATTATTAGGTAAAGCTTTTTATGAGAACATATGAAAAAGCATTTCCTATCTTAAGAAGTTATAGAGGGATGGGATAGCACTGCTGAAGTAAGTATCCATATTTATGGTATATCTTTGTGTGGGAGGGTATGTATATCAAAGGAAAGACACATCCTCTATTAACAAAAACAAGGACAACAACAAACATACTCTGTTTGTTAATCAACAAAGGCCATTCAAGATTTTTCTATGGTGCAAAATGTTATCATCCTAGCACTAAACAGGGGATAAGCCTATGTTAATTAAGCTAGCCTGAAACAAAATATATCTAGTCAATTTGTTGGCCTACAGGTCAACTTTTTCATCTATATAGAAACTACCAGAAATTTATTGTATTTGTAGTCTTCAAGAAATCCAGCTCACCTTTATACTATAATGAAGTGATATGGAATCAGAAAAATTAAGTAAATGTGAATAAAATAATAGGTTATGCAACATTATAAATATATTGGAGTTCTATTATTTTTCCAGGATAAACAAAATCCTGCTCATTTTTCACTTTCTCTTCTCTGTAGTTATCCTAGTTACTAACATTTAAAGCAATCCTTGGGACTTTGTAATTTGTTTCTAAATTATCTATGCATTTATTATAATAGATATTGTAGTTATTAGCATACTTAAAATTTTCCCAAGCGTTGACAGGGATAATGTCTTTCTCAATCTTATGTCTCAATCATTGTTTTGCTAGATTTTGCTAGATTATCTTAGCTTGAATAACTTTGGGAAAGCTACATATTTCAATCAGAAAATGTGAAAACAAAAAATAAATAATTTATTTTTTTTCATATTACTTCATTTCAATACATAATGATGTGAATATATAGACAGACTTATTTCCCAGTGTTAATCGTTTTTCATGTTAATGTATCAATGCTACAAAAACTTCAATTATTTTAGGTTTCTGTTAAGCTTGTAAAAGGAAAAGGTAGATATGTGATAAAATAGGGAAATATAATTGCTAAGTAATAAAGTTTCCAGAATATTTAGATTAATATTATTTTATTTTGAGTTGTTTTCTTTACCACAAGTAATCAGAAGTTAGGTTATACATTTCATCTAAAACATAGATAACATCAATTCATTCCATATCTAAAGGGAAAGTCAATGAAGCCAGAATCAGAATAAATTAAAAATCAAAAGTTCAAAATTGAAATTACAAGATTCAAGACTGATATCTAAAGCTATCTAAGAACATCCATTGAAATTCAACCAACAGAGTTGATAAGGATTGTGTAATAGAGTCTTGTCAATTTATTTCTGCAAATAGAGTTCATGTTGACAATTTTGAATCAGTTCATTACCACCAGAAATGACTGAAAGTTAATGTAAACAGAAAGTTTAAAAGGGGAGAATTAATTCTTACAGATTATACAAGAAAATATTAGAAATTTCAACATATTGTTTATGATTTTATGTATATATATATATATGTATGTATACACATATATACATAGATACAAACATATGTCTATATGTGTATGGATGTGGGAGGAGGGGCCTGAATCAATACCTAGTAAGACCAAATCTGGTACCTAGAATCATAAATCAGTAGTTTTCTATGTTTCATGGACTGACCAATTATAAAATAACATACTATAGATATAGAACTTATCATATGCCCAAAGTGTAGAGTAATGGAAGCATTATAATAACATAACAAGAATCATTCCAAAGTACATAATCAAATTTGTCCTTAATAGTTCCAGTTGAACATGGAGGAGTTTTGTGTCTGCCTCAGGCTATGTATAAAACAGCTGGCACATAGAATGCTAGGCCTGAAGCTGGGCAAACCTAACTTTGAATCCAGTCTCAGACACTTACTAGTTTTGTGTCCCTAGGCAAGTCATTTACTCCTGTTTGCCTTTGTATGTCATGTACAAAAATGAGCCAGAAAAGGAAATGGCAAACTACTCCAGTATCTCTGCTAAGAAAATTTCAAAGGACATCATGAAGAGTAAGACATAACTGAAATGATTGAATAACAATAACAAAAAAAATGAGGTCATCTCAATAAATGTTGAAAGGCTGGAATTTTAAGAAACAAAAGTGTCTCCTTATTGACTGAGGGAAAAAAAAATATATTTGGTGACTGTGTATATTTACAAGTGAGTATCTTTATCCACAGAGGTTTTTTCCTTTCTAAATGGGGATAGGATCAGGGCTGTTTCAAACTGAAAAGTAGTGGGTGGGGAGAAGATGCTTTCCCTATTCCTTACCATGACTGCTACATGCTAAGGGAACATTGCATATAAGGCATAAATCCTTTAGAGACAACCCCAGTTCTTGGCTTTGGGCTACCTCTTATAGCTGTTCCTTCCCAATCCTAAATGAATAGTATGTATTCCAAGACAGAAATATCTAATCTTGGAAATGACCTTGTAAGTTAGTGCTTGATTTTATTGTCCTGAATCCAATTGGGTCAGAACTGATTGGCCCAAGGGGAGGAAGACCATATTAATTACTATTGTAGGCATGAGGATAACTACCAAGAAGAAAATTGACCCAAATCTAGATGCTTTTATCAGAAAACATGGACTAGGATTATTTAGATAGCACAGAGGTGAAATGCAAAATACCTAAAAAGCAATCTTGCAAAATTCTTTATCAAATAGGTAAGTGGTGCAGTGGGTAACTTCAAATACTCTGGAAAAATTATTTAATCTTTGCTGGCTTGTTCCTTCAAGTGTAAAGTTGGGTTAATGATAGAACCTGGCTCCAAGTTTTTTTTGTGAGGATAAAATTAGATAATATTCATAAAGGAATAAGCATAGCAACATAGTAGGTACTTAATAAATACTTATTCCTTTTGTTTATGTTTTATTCTGATGAATATCAGCTTCTCAAAAGAATATTTTTTTAGTTGTTATTGGACCCTGTGTTATTTTATCAAAACGTACTATCTTTTATATTTAGTAACATTTCTTTCTGTGCATAATTTTTTTAAAAAATTTGTCCCATATCCAATTTATAATGATGAGAATGCTCTATTCCTTCCCCACATTGGAGAGTCACAAATGTCTATTATAATTTATGCTTTATCAAGGCTTCTTAAACTTTTTCCACCTGAGACCCCTTTTCATGAGAGAATTTTTTTTTCATGAACCTGGGTATATAGATATATAAAATAAGTATACAAATCAAACATTGAATGACAATAAATCATAATTTCATGACTCCCACAGTAAATTACAAGAACTCATATGGAGTCATGAACCATGATTTAAAGAACTGGGCTTGATTTCTGGATAGGAATTAAGTTTTAGACACAATATAATAAAAAGGAAAGTAACAACCATCCCATTTAAGGCAATCTCCCTCTGTAAAAAACTGAGTCTGGAACATGTACCTAAAGCCGGAGAAGAAGGATTTCTTAGATCCTTAGATTCTTAGACAAAATTGTTGACTACAATTTCCCAGATATAACTTGGACCTATAAAAAGGTAATTTTTTTTTCTAAAAAACATGATGATTTGCCAAATACACTACTTAGGCTTCAGAGCTTTTAATATATGAAAACAAAAGATTTTTTTTTTAATTTAGAAATGGAATCTCTGATACTGGAGTTGATCTAACATTTCTAGTGGGGTTATGGAAAATGAGATTAGGTTTAAATATTTTGATTTAATTGTAAAAAGAAACATTAGTCTATAGAACACTGAATATTTAAAAATTAGAATATTGACTTATTTCAGAACTTTCTGAAATTCCAAGATGAAATGGAAATATTAATGCTGACAATAATTATTATAGTTTTATAATATCAAATAACTTTTATACTACATTTATTTAATTAAATTTATTGTATACACACAAACATAATTATATATATTATATATACATATATATATATATATATGTAATTTCAAATTGGAAGTATATGGAGTAGCACTGTCATTTAGCAGATGAGGAAACTGATGTTCCAAAAGTTTAATATTCCAATGTCACATAATAATAAATGGCCAAGTCGCCAAATCAACACAATGTTCTTTCTACAAGTTCAAATATTCTTAACCTGAAGTTCCCTGACTTCCGAAGTGTCTAGGAATACATTCCTTTCTGTTTTCTCTTTTCTTTCCTTTTTTTGGGGATTTTTATAAATTTTTATTGTTTAGTCACTTTTAGCGATGTGTGACTTTTTCTTGACCCTATTTAGGGTCTTCTTGGTAGAGATATTGAAATGCTTTGCCTTTTCCTTCTCCATTTCATCTTACCGAGGAGGAAACTGAGGCAAACAGAGTTGAGTGATACAGCTGGCATCTGAGGCTGCATTTAACTGTGGTCTTCTAACTGTAGGCCTAGCACTTATTCTGCTAAAATGTCTAGTTGCACAAACTTGGAATTTTTAATATTTTTATAACTATATTTAATAAAGGTTTTTATCCTTTTAAGCATATTTATTTTATTGTTTGCATTTAAATATATTATTCTGAAGAGTTAATAGATATTAGGCTGCCAAATATGCCTTTGCTATACATGTACAAAGATTAGCAACTCTTGGAGATGTGAGGAGGGAAAGGAGAAGGAAATTTTAAAAATAGGAACAAAAGAGGAGAGGAGAAGAGAAGAGAGAAGAGGAAGGAAGAGAAAGTGAGAGGGGAGGGGAGGAGAGAAGTAAGAGAGAAAGAAAATGAGCAAAAGGGAGAGGAAAGGGGAAGAGAGAAGAAGAAGGGGAGGAGAGAAGAAAGAAAAAAAATAAGAAAAAAGGGAAAAAAAGAAGAGAGGAGAAGAGAGGAGAAAAGAGAGAGAGAGAGAAAAGAAGTAAATGCAGGAGAAGAGCAGAGAAGAGAGAATGAGAAAGGATAAAAATAGACTATGTAATATTAATTTAAATTTAGAATATACATTTTTAATATTTCTGCTTTCTTCCTATTGTTCTCTAAGGTTTCTGAAAGATCCGTAATAAATCTTGAACATATTTATAATTTATTGATTGAAGGTTATTGATTTGGGGTATGTATTTTGTGTGTGTGTGTGTGTGTGTGTGTGTGTTTGTCTATGTATCTATCTTTTCCATCTGAACCAAATAACATCATAAAGCTGAGCACTTTGACTCCCTCAATTCCTTAATGAAATCCATCTGGAAGAGAAACCTGAACATTTGCATACATCTGGGCACAAATACCATGTTGCTACAAAACTGATTAATAATTGTATTTAGAAGGCCATAATTAGCTATATTTACATCTTGGTGCCAGTGGGAAAGAAGAAAATGAATATTTATCATTCCTTCCTTGCTTTAATTTGAAAAAGCTGCTAACTGAAGTTGCAGACTGCAAGTACAGGATTTCTGAATATCTTAATATGAGGAATAACTGCTGCGTTCCTTTCATCCTTTTGGGTAAAGAACACATGGATAGACATGGACATTTGACGATTTTTAAAATTGTTTTAAAGTCATGTTTATATTTATACATTTATTATATCAAGGAAAATAAATATTTCAGATGGGGGAGGGGCCTGGCATGTTTCTTATTAGGAGCAACCCAGTCTTGAGAGATTATAGTTGGTTTTCAGAAATAAGACTGTGGGCTGTGGTTGCTGTAACTGGAGCCAACTCTAAACAAAATGTGGGCACTCAGTTTTAAACAGACTCTCTACACTGTAGTCATTGGGGAAAATGAGTTTGATTCCATACATCTGGCAAAATACAGAAATGATAAGATGATTCTTTTTATGTCCAATGTGTGGTGCTTTTTCAAAGACAACTGTAGACACCGTCTTTCATTAAACTTCCATCTGGTGAGATGAATGGAAACAATCACACCTTTATTTTCTATGTGCGCAGCTATTCTACAGGGAATTCATGGAAGGATGTAGACAAAAATCACACAGGATGAAAAGGCAAATAAGGTGTGCTCTGCATTGGTGTGATATTACCCACACAGATTAACATTCATTCATATGCACAAGCATGCACACCTATAGACATGTAGTCATTCACGCAAACACCTGTATATATATATACAAACTTCTTCATGAGAAATATACTTTGCACAGACTACAAAATCCATTTAATTATGCAGGCTTTTGACTTGTTTCACAGGGATATGTCTATGTATGTGTGCATATATGCATGTATATGTATTTGCATATGCATATAATGCACTGGGCACATATACACACAAATGTAGATCTTCATATATGTATGCATATATAAGTATACATATGTATATATACATATACATGCATATATGTATACATATGTGTGTGTATATACATGCATATATGTATACATACATATGTATATATAAAACATAGATACTGGTATAATAGTTTCGGTTTAGATTTGAACAGAAGAAGATAATGCTACAGAACATTTGAGAAAATTTTGAATTCTCTTAAAATACAAATTTGCAAAAAAAAAAAAAAAAACAAAAAAGAAAGAAAAAAAGTGGTGTTTTTTTTTCCATTAATGTATTCCCAACAATACTACCTGGCTAAATGTAATGGAATTCTTACTACCTCATAAAAATAAATATAAAACTTACAAATGACTTTAAAAGATAAATAGGAAGAAGACTCTAAAAAATAAATAGGGCTTTTTGACTTATTTCACAAGGGTATGTCTATATAGGTATGCATATACACATGTATGTGTATTTGCATAGAGGCACTGGGCATATATAGACACAAATGTAGATATACATATATGTATGCATATGTAAGCATATATTATATATATATATATATATATATATATATATATATACATAAACCATAGATAGTTTATTTGTATAATAGATTGGGTTCACATTTGAACAGAAAAAGATAATGCTATAGAACATTTGAGAAAATTTGGAATTCTCTTAAAATACAAATTTGCAACAAAAAAAAAAGTTTATTTTTTTCATTAATGTATTCCCAACAATACTACCTGGATATTACTTCATAAAAATAAATATAAAACTAGCAAATGAATCTAAAAGATAAATAGAAAGAAGAATAAAAATGTATAATCAGGCTACATCTGTGGATCAAAAATGTTTTATACCTGGAAAGTTACAAAAAATGATATGAATCATCATAAACCTATATATAACTATCATATATTTTGTCTTGCTTGGTAAGGTAATATTATTTGTTGATTTCCTTTGATTTCCATTTCTAATTATTGAATTTCATTAAAAATTAAAATTTTGTCAGTTATTGGTCAATATAGACTCAAATCACTTTCACTTGCTTCACACACACACAGATTTCTTGCAAATTTGAGTTGTGAACCAAATATCTCATACTATATCCAATTCTTAGCAAACATTTATTGCTGTGCTTTAACAAGATGACACTGCAGTCTCATCTTATGTGCAGTTGTAATTTTTATTAATTTTTTAAATGTCACTTTCTATGAATAAACTTTCAGTATGAGAATTTGGGGTATCCATATATTTTGATGATAAAAATATATATATGTATATATATACATATATATCTTTAAAAGTGATTTTAAACATAAAATTTTAAATGAACCACATATATTTTACTAAAATACAATTTATTTTTTTAAAAGATTTCTATTTTCTCTCAATTTTCAAACAAGGATCTAATATGTTCTCCTCTCTTTTCCTTTTCTCTCCCTTCTTCTTTCTCCTTTTCTAACTTCTCTCCTCTAACATCCTCTTCCCTCTGCTGTCCTTCTTTCAAATTCGTTGTCCCTTTTTTCATTCTCTTTTCCTCTTCTTTGTTTTTTATCCTCAGTGAGGAGACTACTAATACTACACCCCTTTTTTATAGAAATCTATTTGATATATGGTTGACCTAGGAGCTTTTTTAAGAAAAGGGGAAAGGAAGGGGGGGGGGGAAGGGTGAAAAACAAAAGGGAAAAGGTGAAAGAAAAGAGAAAAGGGAAAAGGAAAAGGAGAAAGGGAAAATGAAAAAGGAAAAAGGGAAGGGAAAAGGAGGGAAGGGAAAAGAAGGGAAGAGGAGAGAAGGGTAGGGAAGGGAAAAGGAAGGGAAGGAAAGGGAGGGGAGGGAAGGGGAGGGTGTACATGTTATGTGTAGCTAGTGACTTTGGCATACTTGCCTGCTATCTCTATGACTGAACTCTTTTCATGAGCAATTCTGACTTGCCATATATGTCTGAAATGTACTCTTTTCTTTGACTATAACTACTGGGAGTATTTTTTTAAATCTTGCATGATGACAAACGATTCTCTTGAATGATATATGTAGAAAAACGTTTCTTTGGTCAATTTTTTTTTTTTGTGTTATATCTGGAAATTGGAAAGATTTTGCAAAAACTAGAAATTACTGGGCAAGTTTTATCTGTTTAGTAATAAGGAAAAGCCTTCTCCCCTCACTCCCATATAAATTTCATGGTGAAAGGAAGGTGATTTTTGGTATATCCTTTTCTATTTCTAAGTAAATTTTATAAATAAAATATCAGAGTTTAAAAAAAATCCCAAAATCTGATAGTCTAAATCTACAAAATTTGTAATAATATGCTCTAAAGTGACAATCAATTTTGTATATGGCTTTCATTTCATGTCCATCCATCCCTCTACCCTTTCCTAACCAAAGAGTCAATCAGGAATTAGCATTGCACTGAGGAGAGAATGATGGATTTGGAATCAAAAGACCTTGGTTTAAATCCCAGGCCTGATGCTTACTCCTCCAAAATCTTTATTAAATCATTTAGTCTCTCCAGGCTTCATTTTCTTCATCTTGAAAATGAGCATCTGGCCCTCTAAGGTTCCTTATAGTTCTAAATCTATAATGCAATGAACCTAGAACAAAGAACTTTTTAAAATATTGTATATCAACTGCATATGAGAGCAATGATATGCAACTTTCGAGTCCTATAACCTTTTACTTTAAAGAAGGAAAGGAGGAAGATATTATCATCCATTCTTGATGTCAATGTTTGAATATTATAATTACACAGTATTCAGGATTTTGTTAAAATCCTTATTATTCTTCTTTCCATTTATAATGTAGTCATTATCTAGTTTGCTTTCTTGGTTCTTCTTATCCATTCACCTAAGTTTCTCTTTCCTCATCATAATATATTTTTTCTTAATTTTTTTTATTTTCAAAACATACACACAGATAATTTTTCAACAT
This sequence comes from Sarcophilus harrisii, assembly GCF_902635505.1. NCBI lineage: Eukaryota > Metazoa > Chordata > Mammalia > Dasyuromorphia > Dasyuridae > Sarcophilus > Sarcophilus harrisii. The sequence goes on from NC_045430.1 coordinate 45,266,678, forward strand.
TGACCCTGGCATAGCCTTGTGTTCCAAATTTTCCCCTCCTTCCCCCCCCCACTCCCCTAGATAGCAAGCAATCCAATATATGTTATACAAGTTAAAATATACATCATAATCTCTTAAAAGGCAGTAATGTTATATGTAGTTAGCGACTTTGGCACACTTGCCTCTCATCTCTTGCCACACATAATCATTATATTTATATACCACAGGTATCAACTTGATCATTCATTTTTCAATTGACAAGCATCTAATTTGTTTCTTATTCTTTGCTACATCTAAAAGTATCTTTGTCTTATGAGATGTCTTTTCCTTATATGAAGCTAAAGTAAACCATTTTGGAACCTCTCACCTATTGCTCCTAAAACTGCTCTCTGATGTAAAATAGAATAATTCAAATGCTCCTTTCACTTGATACCTCTTGAAATATCTAACTAGAGCTAATATTCTTATTGCTAAAGTATAACAACAGCAAGAGCCATTTTCCTATGAGATAAATATACTTAATCCCATCATCTTATTCTTATTCAATATAGTGTATTGTACTTCCTTTTTATTCCTTCCTTGAATATGCTACCACTTGTTAATTTGCTTCCTGAATTGAAAGAGTGACTAGCACACAATATTCCAGGCTTCTGGAATTCTATCCCTGTAGATAGGGATTCTGATAGGCTTCTGAAATTAGAGGATAGAGAAAGGGGGCTATAATATGCTTCATTATTGGTGCTATGTTTCTCTTACCACAAACATTGGGATTATTCCTCCCCTCTCAAAACCATTTCATATTGATCTACTTGATCCTGTTTGTTTGAACCTATATTGTACTTTATATTTGTCCCTATTTAATTTAATTTTGTGAATTTTGGGTCTTGTCAAAAAATTGCTTTCTACAACTAATCCTTCCTTCTCAGTTTGTATCACCTAGTGAAAAATAGGGGGGGGAAAGCCACTTATTCAATTCTTTAATATAAATGTTGACTAGACAAGAAGTGACTACAATTTTTTTCTAGACACTACAATATAATCTATTTTCTCAGTGGCTTCTAGTGCTTAGCACAGTATTTGGCACTTATTCAGCACTTAATAAACATTTATTGGTTGTTTCTTAAATGACTAGATAACATTTCAGTTAGAAAAGCAATGTGGCCCAATGGATAACACTAAATTTAGAGTCAGAGCCCCTAAGTTAGAATCCTGACTTTGCTGTGTACTGTCTGTGCTTGGGCATCATTGAATGTCTCTAGACTTCCATTTCCTCATCTCTAAAATGAGTGAGTTGCACTCAAACTCTACATTTATAACTTTTAACTCCATGTCTGTGATTTTAATGTCTATTCGCTGGATTCTAGTTATGTCAATATTTGGACACTTTCTCAAATGGAAATTTTGGAAAATAATTCATCCAGGGAAGGAGGGAAATACAGGGATAGAAGTATGTTTTGATTGAGAAGGCAGTCAGGAAGGGGCTATAAAGATATGGAAAGTTTAGGAAGGAAGGTGGTTTAGATGTTACTATATAAATGACTTTCATTTTACTCTTATCTGCAACACAACTAAAACAAAGAAAGAAAGAATGGGAATTTAAAAAAATAAAAAAAATATTTTAATATCTTTTAAATCCATTTCCAGTGTTAATTTTGAGATGAATGCTCCTACCAATATTCTTTCAGAACTCATTGTTTTATTCTATCCATCTTACTCTTATGTTCATGGTATTATCTTTGGCTCAAATGATCAATTATATGGAACTTTCTTCTCATTGGTGGAGATTGATTATTTAATGCCCCAGTCTATTTAAAGGGCAAAATTGGTGAGAGCTGGAAGCTAGAACATCTAGGACCTCTCTTGTCTCCAGATCCCACAAACTTACCTTGCCCTTGACAAAGCTACCAGGCATATAATAATTAATATCCACCAGAGAGAAAAGGGTCTCATATAAATGGTCTTTGGAGTTACAATGTCTTATACAGGGTTATAATGCTCAATATTTATCAGTTAAAAACCTAATTTTGTTGATAACTAACTCTACATAGAGATTAGTTTCTCTGAGGGAGCTCTCATGTATCTTCACGGACAGCATTATTTGTTCTTGTTCTTATATTCTGCGATCTGCATTCTTGATAGTTCCTCAATTTCCTTGAGTTTATTTGTCTCATAGACTTGTAGGCCACAGGCCCTACTTAGAAACTTTCTCTATACTGAATTTTGCTTTCTCAAATACATAAAATAATGTCTGAATTTTCTCTCTTTTATCACAAATTCTAGAGAACACTAAATCATATTTCAAGGTTCCGGCAACTTCTACAATTTTCTTGTATCTTTTACAGGACAAGTTTCAGAATAATAATTCCCCTTCTTTCTTTTGAAAAATGTAATCAAAATTGAAACAAGTAAAGAATACACCAATTCTACCTTTAACAGAAGAAGAGAAGAAGGAGGAGGACAAGGAGGAGAGGAAGAAAGGAATATAGACAGATAGGGACAGAGATGGAAATATGGATAGGGAGACAAAGACAGAGAAAGGGATAGACAGAGAAAGAGAAAGACAAAAAGAATAGATAAGCAAATGTATGATGGTTGAAATCATTTAATCAATAATCAAATATTAATAAATACTTATTAAGCTCTCAGTTTTAGGAATTATGCTGGATGCTAGAAGTAATACACAATTCAGATAGTTCCTACCCTCCACAAGCTTAATGGAAGAATTGTGATTTGCTTCCAAATTCCTTATTTCTTTTCACCTTCTACCTACTTGATGGATAGTTTACTACCTTGGTAATAATGCATCTGGGTTTTGTTTTGTTTTGTTTTGTTTTATTTTTCCTTGTCATTCCCCTCTCCATTGTTCTCCACACAAAGTTCTTTAAAACCACTTTTTCCCCAACTTCTGGCTTCTGGGTCTTCCTTATACATTATAATATATACTCCTACTCCCCTGACCCTTTCTTACAATTCCCTTTCTGAAGACTGTTGGCCTGCAAGAATCGCAGTTCAGTCATCAGTCCTAATTTTTTTCAAGTTAAATCTGTGATTTCATCATTGTAGAGAGCATCTGGTGAGAAACTTGCTTTATAATACATATCAAGATTTTCCCAACAACTTATAGTTTTAGAAAGTTGCCTTTAGCGCAATCCCATAGTTTAGTACAATCCCATGGTTCAGAGGAGGGATATGAATGTATAAGCAAAACTAATGACAGCTTTCAATGCACTACAAAAATCTCTTCACTGAGAAATTAATACCATTTCTAGTAATGTGAAAATAATGCTCTAAATCACTATTGATCAGAGAAATTCAAATTAAGATAGCATCTAGGTACTACTATATACCTCTCAGATTGGCTAAAATGACAGGAAAAGATAATGATGAATGTTGGAGGGGATGTGGGAAAACTGGGACACTCATACATTGTTGATGAAGTTGTGAACTGATCCAACGCTTCTGAAGAGCAATATGGAACTATGCCCAAAGGGTTATCAAACATTGATCCAGCAGTGTTTCTACTGGGCTAGTATCTCAAAAAGATAATAAAAGGGGAAAAGGACCCACAAATGCAAAAGTATGTGTAGCAGCCCCTTTTTTATAGTGGGAAGAAATTGGAAACTGAGTGAATGCCCGTCAGTTGGAGAATGTCCGAATAAATTATAGTATATAGATGCTATGGAATATTATTCTTCTATAAAAAATATCAGCAGGTTGATTTCAGAAAGACTTGGAGAGACTTACATGAACTGATGCTGTGTGAAATAAGTAGAAACAAGAAAACATTGGACACAGCAATAGCAAGATTATACGATGATCAATTTTGATGGATGTGACTGCAACAATGAGGTGATTCATGCCATTTCCAATTGTCTTGTGATGAAGAGAGTCATTGGCATGACAGAGAGGACTATGAGGACTAAATGTCAATTACAGCATTTTTACTGTTTTTTGTTGTTTGCTTGCATTTTGTTTTCTTTCTATTTTTTTTTCCTTTTTGATCTGATTTTTCTTATGCGTATAATAATTATGGAAATATGTATGGAAGATATATTGGATTACTTGTCTAGGGATGGGAGTAGAGGGAAGGGAGGAAGAAAAAAATTGGAATACAAAATTTTACCAAGATGAATTGAAAACTAGGCATATATTTTGAAAATAAAAAAGCTTTATTAAAAAAAATCTCTTTACTGATACGCCTACTTACTATGAAATAGAATTTACTTATTTCCATTAGGATATGTAATTCACTTTGTTAATTGTCTATAATTGATGCAAGGATTATCTTTTTTATTCTCTTATTGATGATCTCTGAGGCATACCCAATCTTTCCCTAATAAAAGTATAATATTCATAGATTCAAAATTATGGATAAGGAAATCACAAGGTATTCTCAGATGCCATTTTCTTAAGCATTAATTGCTTAACTTTTTCAGATACACACACACATTCATGAGTACTTCATTTAGAAGCATTAACATAAATACCCTCCTCAACAGCATAATTCATACAGTGATAGACTTGGAGTCTGAAATAATGAATACAAATTCTAACAAAGTCTCTTACTAGTTGTGTGACTATGGAAATATCAATTTACATTATTAATCCCATTTTCCTCATCTGAGAAATGGGAGTATAGTGAGGATCAGTTAAGATAATAGGGGAATAGTGTTTTGAAAACCTCAAAGTGCTTCATGAAGAGTAGCTATTACTATTAAATACCATAGCTGCCCCTTAGGTTTCCCAGTGTTTGGCCATCACTATTTCTGGCAATGTTCTTATCATTAAATCTAGAGGTATAATTTATACCAACCTGAATAATGGGGGCAAAATGTGTTCTTCACATTGACAAATTTTAAGAGAGTTCTTTTCAGGTCTTAAAAATATGAACTAAGAATATAGGAGGGATGTTTATTTTTATGGGATATTGATAAATGATTATCTCTCTATTTTTCCATAGGATGTCACTAATCAGTACTTCTCATTTTTTCCCCTGGTCATTACTCTCTTCTCATTGATGACCACTGTCATCATAGAAATCCATAGTTAAATACTAATTTTGCATTTTCCTCTAAAAGCATAGTTTTCATTATTATTATTCCAGGAGATTATAGATAGAGTGGTAGATTTAGGCTGAGTAGATCTGCTCAAGTACTGCTTCTAGAGTTAGCTATGTCGACTTGGACAAGTTACTTAACCTCTCTCCATTTTAGTGGAGATGGGGATAACAATAAATTAAATTATTTATTTTAAATGTGGATAATAATATCACCTACCTCCCAGTACTGTTTGAGTATGTGTTTTATAATCTTTAAAACATTCAATAAATGTTATCATTATCATCACCACTACTATCACTATCATTGTTATTGTCTTTGTTATTATTATTAATATATATTACTTGGTCCCAAATACCTGCTTTAACCATTCTTTCCCTTTGCTTCTCACATGCTGCAAATTTCTCTCGCAAGCTAAGATTATCTTCTGTGTCTTCAAATCTTTTTTCTTTTCTTTTGTATGCTTCTCAAATCACTTTTTCTTTGCAACTTTTTTCTCTCCCTAATTTTCAATACAGGTAGTTTTTCCTCTAGCACTTCCACCTTCCGTTCTAAAGTGACCTAACTTTTTTTTATATATAACAGTTCCTTTTCCTTTCTAAATTTGCTGTAGTGAAGATTGCTAGAACTCCATTATTTTTATTGATAGTTTGGAGCAGTGAAAAGCTATACTGAAATGGACCTACAATGCTTTAGGTTCAGATGTTAGCTGTTATGTTATATCCTGTGTTACCTTTGACAAATCCCCTCACCTCACTAGGCCTTGAGGTCTTTGTCTGTAAAATAAAGTCAAATTAAAAGGCCTCTAAAATCCCTCTACATAAGGGGTTCTAAATCCTTTTGTGCATGTGTGTTTCATGTCAATCATTGGATTGTGAGCTTCTTGTGATTAGAGACTACCTTGTGCTTTACTCTGTAATCCCAAGACTTAGCATATTATCTAGCACATAGTACATGCTTAATACATGTTAATTGACTGACTGACTTGACTGATAATTTGGTAGATTGGTAACTCTGATGATATTTTTATCATCATAGATGTGATGCTTCACACACAGAATAATGCTTTTTGAATAACTATTTAATATTATTTAAAGGTAAGTGAAAATAAAGATATATTGTTTTCCACTATGATTTTTTTGAGCAAGTTATTACTATTCTGGTTGACTCACCTCTTACACTTAATGCATGTACTAGATAGATCCCAAAGACCTTTCCACATTCTATAATTATCATTACACACTTTTATGATCCTTTGTAGTTATAAGAAAGAAGTCAATTAAAAAGGTAGCATGAGCTTGAGAGAATAAATGGAAGGGTTAACATTTGACAGCATGAATGAAAAATACATACAAAGCAGGAAAATAGCATTATGATAATAACTCTAGAGAGAAGAGGGAATGTCATATCAGATTATTTTGGTCTACTGTGTTAAAATGGTAAGATGTTGGCTAGAAGGGGAAAATATGTTCAATTTAAGCATAAGTGAAGAATTATTACTGTGAATATAGAAACAAGACAGATTAATAACCACTTGGTAGAGGAAAAAGAAAATTGAAGAGGTTGAGATAATAATAGATATATTTATCTTTACTCTGCCCAGAGGATCTTTTCTCTCTCTGGCTCAAGGCCATTCTTTCTCTTCTACCCTCTGGAACATCCTTATCCAATAACTCTCTACCCATGAGTTAGGATTTCAGCTAGAGGCAGGATCAAGCAAATGAAGAGAGAAATGATTAAAGAGTAAAAGTTATTTTAGCTGAACATACCTGAATAAGAGCAAATCAAGGCTGCTGGAGGAAATAGGTTTGAGCAGACCCATAGACCTTTATTTCTAAGTTATTCACCATGTTTCTCTATAGCAGCAATCCTATGCTTGTGTATCTGTGGCACAGGATGATCTCAATTTATTCTCATGTCTTACTCTGTTCCTGTTCATTATTTTATTTTTGTTTTGTTGTTGTTTTTTTTTATTTTTTGAAAGGAAATTAGGTATAAGTAACTTATCCAGCACCACACAGCTAAGAAGTGTTAAGTAGCTGGGCTGGATTTGAGCTCAAGTCCTCCTTACTTGAGGGTCAGTGCTCTATCTACTATGCCATCTAGCTGACCACTATTCATTGTTTCTAATTTTCTTGCCTTGTTCGTGCATCATTGTTTTCATGTCATCTCCCTCATTTGATTGTGGGCTCCTCAAGAATAGAGATTATGTATTGACTTTGTTTGTATCTCCAGTATTTAGTGCAATACCTGGCACACAGTACTTGCCTAATACATGTTTATTGGCTGACTTATATAAGAAAATAACTGACTTCAAGTTACGTAAAACAGTGGAGATTAAAAGGAGTCATATTGTCAACTGAAAAATTGAAATAAAAATTGAATTATGTCATCTTAGATTAAAAGGAAAGATCACTCAAATTTCCAACTTGTCCCAAAACAGAAACCCACTTTACAGCATAGTCAATATGTGTGTGAGTCCTCTAACCTCGCCATTTGATTGGCTTTAGAGGCATTCCAAAATGGTTTAGCACCAACCAATCTCTTTTTCCACCACTCTCTCTTGAGAAATCTTGATGAAACATTAAATCATCAAATGAGAGATAACTTTGAATGTAGAGAGGATCTAATGCCAAGTGGCCCTGAAAGTCAAGATTTTGTGTTTGTTCCCATCCATTTATTATTTTCTATTCCAGGTAAAGAGAGTAGTCTCACAAACTAGAAATTTTCCAAAGTCATCCTGAGATAGCACCAACATCTCAGCATTACAGAATTTGAGTTACAAACTGGGTCTTCTAGACAGCTAAACATTATGCTACAAAGAAGGCATGGCTTTTTTGTTCTGAGTCCAGTAGAAGAGGAGATTCATCCTGTAATCATTCACCCTTTGGATGTGAATGTGGTGTGACCAATGTTTTGTAGGAACTGAGCTAAGTTTTCACTTTCCAAGATCTAAGTTTTCAGCTATCCGAGAAACTAAGATGGTTTAGTGGAATGTATACCTCAGAGATTATGGAAGGGTTGAAATGTTTCTACTATTCATGCTTTATATTTGGCAAAATTCATTTTCAAAAGCTATCAAAAGTTAAATACTCAAATGGAACTGAAATAGTAGTCATTGGCCTATAAAATGGAAATTACACAACCAGTAGAGGCTTAAGTAGTAGAGAAATTAATAATTCCAATATCCCACAGTACTCTCTGGAGTCCTCAGGAGAGATGTACACAGTTTAGCTCTGATAGGAGAGCCAAAAAATGTTTTCCTACACATACCCTCAAAATCTTTCGCACTTAACACATTTATGGCTTTCAATCAATATTTGTTGACATTCAGGTTTATTGCCTTCTAGTTATCCTCTATTACCCTCATTCTCTTCATAGTTTTAGCACTCTCCATTTCAGGCCAAATGATCATTTCTAGTATTTTGCTAAAGGGCTGCCACACTGTCCTAGTCCTTTGCTTTTCTGTTCTTCTCTCTTTACTGAGTATTCATCCTATGGGGGTAGAAACAAACCAAGAAATGTAGATATAAATAGATATAAATAAATAGATACACACATATATTCATACTCATTAATTTTTAATTGAATATTGATTTCTGAAGACATTCTCATCTTCACTGTGTTCCACTGTTTTAACAAAAAAAGTTACTTATGATTAATAGGCTATGGTTCATTTTCTCAAATGAGTTTATGTTCTATAAACTATCTTTTGCAGTCATGACTTAGTTTTTAGTAAGGGGATCAAGGGTATGCTGTATGAGTATATCCCTAGATACTCAGGCTCCTTGATGTTGTGAGTGTTATTTGTCTCTAAGTTTCATTTTAAAATGCACAAAAACAGAGTCAGTATCCTTACCTTATTTATTTCCTTATATTTGAGTCTACAAATTGTCTGAATAGCTTAGGTCACCATTATTGTAATTATGCACAATCTCATCTTGTTTGGTTTATTGTTCCTTTCTTTGTTGATTTATATCTTTGTTCTAGGTGATTATTGGTCTGAATACACAGCTAACTAATTCAGCAATGACCCCCACATTAATAACCATCTGGATTGCCAAGAAGACTCAAATTTACTGATTATAGTGTTGATGGTTGTTGCTTATGTCAAGCAACTTCTGAATCTTTTCTTGAAGAAACTATTCATAATGTACATGTGAGACTCCCAAATACACTATGTACATTTATCCACTTTTATTTTTTTATCTTCAAAATTTCTTCTCTCCTACAATTATTGGTACATATGAATCATTAGATAATATCTTATATAAGGTAAATGACCTAATTATTCTTCCCATCTGTTTAAAACTTCATAGATTTTTTTTCCAACTTCATAGAGTGTATATAATGTGTGTGTGTGTGTGTGTGTGTGTGTGTAGTTCAGTTCATTCTGTAATGTTTCAATCCTTTGGATGTTGGAGGAATATTTTTAACTTGTACTAATAGAAGTAAGTTAATTTTTATACTCAGCTTAAAGCCTACAAAGTTCTTAATACTCTTGAATTATTATCATTTTTAATATTCACTGGATAAGATTAAAGGCTTTTTAAAATTTTGTCTCTAATTATTTGGGTTATCAAGCCTAAATAATTCATCACCTACTAGTTGACCTACTTATGATGAAGCTTTCTATATTAGGATGGTTAATGCCCATACAGAATAAGAAAAAAGTCACCAGATACCATAATTAAAGCTTTAAATTTTTAAATTTTTAAAAATTTGCAATTTCCCAAGATGCCTTTTTAAGACATAGATATAAAGACAGCACTATGGTGTGGTCCACATTCAGTCCCTATAGTCTCTCTCTGAATATAGCTGGCTCTCTCCATCATAATTCTATTGGAAGTGGCCTGAATCGTTTCATGCTAAAAAGAGGCAAGTCCATAACAGTTAATCATCACATAATCTTGTTGTTGCTATGTAGAATGTTTTCTTGGTTCTACTCACTTCATTTAGCATCAATTTATGTACATCTCCCCAGGCCAATCTGAGACCACCCTGCTGATTGTTTCTTATAGAACAATAATATTCTATTATATTCATACACCATAATTTATTCAGCCATTCTCCATTTGATGGACATCCATTCAGTTTTCAGTTCCTTACCACCACAAAAAGGGATGCTATAAACATTTTGGCACTTGTGGGTCTTTTCCAATTTTTTACATTCTCTTTAGGATACAAACCCAGTAGAGACACAGGTAGTTCAAAAAGTACACACATTTTGATAGCAATTTGGGCATACTTTCAAATTGATCTCCGGTATGCTTGGATCAATTCACAACTAAACAAATATGTGTGAGTCCCAGTTTTCCCACAACCCCTCCAACATTTATCATCATCTTTTCCTATTACCTTAGCCAATATGAGAGCTGTGAAGTGACAGTTCAATTGTCTTAAGATGCTTTTCTCTAATCAATGGTAATATAGAGAATTTTTTCATGTTATTAGAAATGGTTTTAATTTCTTCATCTGAATATAGTCTGTTAATAAATTTTGAATATTTATTGAGAAATGGCTTGCATTCTTGTAAATTTGAGTTAATTCTCTATATATTTTAGAAATATGGTCTTTATCATAACCTTTGGTTGTAAATTTTTTCCCAGTTTTTTGCATCCTTTCTAATCTTGACTGCTTTGATTTTGTTTGTATAAAACCTTTTTAATTTAATATAACCAAAATTGTCCATTTTGCATTTCATGATGTTCTCTAGTTCTTCTTCATTCATAAATTCCTTCCTTCTTCACAGATCTGAGAGGTAGACTATCCCTTGTTTCCTAATTTGCTTATAATATGACCCTTTATGTCTAAATCATGAATGCATTTTGACCTTATCTTGGTACAGAGTATTGGTTATTGGTTAATGCCTAGTTTCTGCCATACTATTTTCCAATTTTCCCAGCAATTGTCAAAGCGTGAGTTTTCATCTGACAAGCTGGAGTCTTTGGTTTTATCAAACACTAGATTATTATAGTCATTGACTATTGTGACAATATGAACCTACCCTATTCAACTAATCCACTACATGACTTCTTAGACAATACCAAATGGTTTTGGTCACTACTGCTTTATAATAAAGTTTTAGCACTGGTACAGATAAGTCATCTTCATTTGCATTTGTTGTCATTAATTCCCTTGAAATTCTTCACCTTTTGTTCTTTTAGTTGAATTCTGCCATTACTTTTTCTAGCTCTACAAAGTAATTTCTTGAAAGTTTGATTAGTATGGCAATGAATAAATACATTAATTTAGGTAAAATTATAATTTTTATTATGTTAGCTTGGCCTACTCACTAGTACTTGTCCCAAGATGATTTTTAAACAACTATTATGCAATAAAGAAGGATATTTGTTAAGAATCTTTATGAATAGTTTAATAGCCTAATTTATATTTGAACTTGATACTGTGGAGCAGAGTACTAAAAAATTAAATGACTTGTCCAGGGCCACACAGCTAGTATGTATTAGATACATAATTTGAATCTAAGTCTTCCTTGTTTTAAAAATTGTAATCTATCAAAGTTGTTATACTACCTATATTTGTACAAATTACACAAGGATAAATGCCATAAGAGCCAAGGACACAAATTATTAATAGATATTGTTCATAGATATTTAATTGAATTTCAGAAGGAAGAATAGAATAGGATACATTTTTAAGAGAAAGTTAAGGAAGTGAAAACAATTTTTTGAGATAAAAATAAAGGGAAAAAAATCATATAAGTGAAATACAGAACATGAAGTAGTTGAAGAGCTAGTGTATGTAAAAAAGAAAGAAAGGAGAGTTAAATTATTTAAAATAAATAAATCTTCATTTTAAAGTACCATTTAATAAATGTTTCATTAAGAACACCAAAGTGTACATATAAAAACAAAACAAATGAATATGTGAAAAGCGAGAAAGAATTACAGCAAAAGAGTTGAAAATATTGTGAAATGAGAAAAAGAAAGCTTTTTTCACTCCTTGGATTAAATATAAATTCCTTTTCTTTGTTTATGAAAGCCATTCACAGTCTGGTCCCAATTTATGTACCATACACATTAGATATTATTCCTTTTCTTTTCACTTTACAATCTAGTTAAAATGACCTTCTCTCTCATTTTCACAGATAATACTCTATATCTCAACAAACCTCTTTTTGACATGTGTAGAAGCCATTTCCTCCTAAACTTCACCTTGACTCCATTTCTTCCTTAGAAATGCAGATAAGAAACCATGGTTAACATAAATCCTTTCATCATTATCAACTGCTAACCTTTCCCTGTAATTACATTGTATTTATTTTATATTTATTCAGCATATACTTGTTTTAAAGATATAAACCCACATTATCTCTTAAAAACATAGATACAAAATGCTGTATTTAAAAAAACAAATGGAATGTTGCAGAAAAGGGAATTTGATCTAGCAGTTAAGGGTAACCTTGGGAAAAATGTTTCTCACAATTAAGTCAGGGATAATATGTGGGTTACTTTTCATCTATGGTGATCTATGAAGCAAAACTTGGATGAAACACAAAGAGATAAGTATCTTTCTTATGAGGACAATCTTTATTATAGTATAATAAAGAATCATTAAGAAGACTTTATGAAGAGTCTGAAAAGAATTGACTTAACAAAGTATTCTAGAAAATCTGTCTCCTGTGTTTCTTATTTAGATTTCACAGGAAGAAAAGGAAAATGATTAACTTCTCTTATTTGTCGAGAGACTAAATTTATTTCTGCAATATGAAGATTCTTGGGACAAATTATCAATACTTGGAATGAACTGAATGATAAAATTATATTTCTGAAAACTTATAGAAGTTATGGTGAGGGTTTGAGGTAACTATGGCCATGAACTTTTAACTATAACTTTTGAAGGGTATTATGAGGTGCTTTTTTTTTTGGAGGTATCATTTTAATGGAGAAACAAAAGAATTGATTTAAAATGTTCAAAAAAGGATCAATTAATCTGCTGACATTTTGAGAATATCATTGACCATTCTTCTTTGGGGACTTGTGAACTTGAAAAAGGAAGAACTGATTATCATGCTGCTATTATTAAAGATTTGAAGACAACCATAACCCTTAAATCTCCAAAATCTGGGAAAGTATCCAAAGATAAATGGCAACCAGAATTTATATGGGCACTGAAATCAGATACAACTAAAGTAAAACCACACTTTCAGATTATAGTATCATAAACCTCATAGGGTATTATTCTTTAATACTCTCTAAAAACAAAACAAAAGGTCATCTGGGAAAGACATTGTACCTCAATTTGAAATTCAATAATACTTGACTGAATTCATCAGTAGTATAAAGAATGAAACACTTTTTTTTTTCCCCTTTTGATAGCAGAACAGCTACCAGCTACATTATACAAGGAATTGAATCGCAGGATCTCATTTGCTTTTTCTCAAAGTGGGCACAGGATTTTGGCAGTAGAGCAACCAAAAATATTTGAAAAATTTCCAAATATTTGAAATTACAGATGATACTTTGTTAGATGGTACAAGAGAGTAAAATTTAGTTGAATATTCCATATTATAGATCAAATACTTTTGAGTTTGATATATTGATAGAATTTTACTTTTATGAAAAATTTTCAAATATTACAGATTGCATGGGTCATATAGGTGATTAGGACAAAGATCTGCATATAATTGCTTAATTATTTTAGTTGATTTTTGTATGATTACTATTTTTTTCTGATGGAAAACTTCTATTTATGAAACTTATTATAGCTGTGACCCTAGAAAAGTCATTTTTATATCTATGTGCCTCAGAAAACTCCATAACACCTATATAATCAGTCTTTGAAATGTTTTTGGTCTCCTATACTAAGATTTTGCCACTGACAAACTCACTGATTGTTCCTTTATTTCGTGCTTTTAAGTGTAAAATCAGTTATGTCATAAAGAAAATGTAATTAAGCATATAGAAGCTATTCAGGTATATTCAGTACTCAAAAGGATGTGATCAAAGAACTTAAGATTAATTTTTTTAATAGAATTTGGATATCGCTGCTTTCAAGTGTTTATTCTTTATATACCCTTTCTTGCATTTTCAGGGAAGAAAATTATTCCTTTTCTGGGTTATTTGACAGCTGGAAAAGTCTGAGAAATCACTCTTAGGATTAGTTCAGTTGCAGGTGATATTTAGTGGAACCTATTTCTTGCTTTTCCTTTTTTTTCCCATGCATATTCACACATACACACACACACACACACACACTTGCATATATATGCATATGTATATGTACATATGTATGTGTGGATTTATATGTGTAAATGCATATATGTATACATACACACATATACATGTGTAAATATGTGTGTATATATGTATGTAAGTATGTATAAAATATTCAAATAAGAGGTGATTTTACTTAATATCAGTAGTTACATGGTAAATTCATATAGATTTGATAACCTAGATCCATTTTCAAATGCTTTATGGGAAATGATTCTTGTATTTTATTGAGATGACCTAATGAATGGAGGAATGGACCTGGAGTTAGACCCTTTTTGTGACCCTTAATCTACTCTCAGCTTCAATTTCCTTCTTTGTAAAAAAAAAAAAAAAAAAAAAAAAGATAAAAAAGGGAATAAATATGGCAAGAATGAAATAAGGAACAAATGAGATCAGATAAGCAAAATTCTTGGTGAAGGTATTATGTAAATATGATAATAATTGTTAACAGAGAATATGGAAAATGATAGCTGCAGGTCAAACCAAAAAAATCTACATTAAATAACAAATTATATAAAGGGCCTAGTAAATACATTGCACTAATATAAATTATATAAAAGGCTTAGTATCTTGAACTGTATCTTACATACGTTAAAAATATTTGTAAATTATAATAATTTTAAAATATTTTTGAAAAAAAGAAATAGGAACATTTTGTGTTTTCATTATATTTAAAACAAAAATCTTTCTTTGGGAATTCATGACACAGTTAGACAACACGTTTCCAAAAGTATTAGTCTTCTAATAGTTTGATAGTAGTACCATGGGAAATATTTTTCTCCAACAGACATCATTATATATTTATAACTTACTAAATAAGTCTATTGGAGTTAGCTGAGGCCCAACAATGAATAGATTGGTCTGGGATTTCACAAATAATAAGGTCACAATAAGAATTTGAACCCCTGTCATTCTAACTTAAATTTCAGTGTTGTATCCTTTGTGCCATGATACCTCCATACCATAGTGGGTACCCAAAAGGGATAAGTGGAGAAATAATCTAAGTATGTAGAGATGATCATCAATATAACAGAAAATGTCTAAATCATATATTTATATTCTGCTTTTCATTGAACTTACTAGTAAAATATATGGATATTTCTTCCATATATGAAATCATGAGGATTATTTTTAATAATTATAATGTAAGAGGAAAATATCTGTAATGAAAAAGTGAAATTAAGAACCATTAAGTAGGTTCTTAATGACAAAACCATTCAAAGGAATTTCCTGAAGATCATTTCACTCAACAAATTGACATTGACTGTGAAAGAGCAAGAATTAGTTTGAGGGCTTTTTTGCTTTATGCTTGCTGGCCAGCAACAGCAAAATTACTTTTATTGGCATTGAGATTAGAAAATTTAAAACTGGGTTCTGAATTTTACCCTTCCCATAACAGCACCTCATATGTTAGTCTTCTTTTTTTTCTCTATATTTGTTTAAAGATAGCATACTGGTATATATTTTGAATGTTAATTTGATAAGGGAACAAATCAAAAATATTTGAATAAATCTTATTTTATCTTCTCACATGAAGTTGTTCCAAATGTAGAATATGAAAATGTAAAGTAAATGCCATCAGTTGTATAGAGAAATTCAGACATGTTCAGAAGAATCTAAAAGCTAATGAAAACTTTTAGAATTACTACTATAGGAATATAATTATAATAAAATAATATATATATGCTTTTTCAAAGAGGTCTAATTTGAATATTATAGTCTATGTTCTACATTAGTATCTTCTTGGAAATAACTGCACATTCTTGTCCAATTCTAAGAGGAAATAAAATTAGAAATAAAATGGATGGAAATTTAACCAGGAAAGTTCTCCAAAAAACAATAAATTGTTTTAGCAAAAATCTTTAGTTCATCTCCTG
The DNA here is from genome assembly GCF_902635505.1 of Sarcophilus harrisii. Lineage (NCBI taxonomy): Eukaryota > Metazoa > Chordata > Mammalia > Dasyuromorphia > Dasyuridae > Sarcophilus > Sarcophilus harrisii. The sequence continues at coordinate 45,282,830 of NC_045430.1, forward strand.
AAGACCATATCTAACAAAGAACCACTTGAATAGAAGTTTTCTGACAAAAAATTCAAAGTTATCTATTGTCCTATTGGGAAAAATGGTCTAAATCATAATTGAATAGAGAAATGCAAATTAAAACTCTTAAGCACCACATTACACCTATCAGATTGGCTAAGAGGACCAAAAAAAGAACAAAAACAAAAATAGGAAAGTCAGAAATGTTGGAAAGGATGTGGGGAAAATGGAATTATGAACTAATGCAACCATTATGGAAAGCGATTTGGAACTCTATTCAGGGGTTTATAAAACAATGCATACTCTTTGATCCAGAAATATCACCACTTGGTCAATATCCCAAAGACATTTTTTAAAAAGACATATTCACACAAAACTATTTATAGCAGTTTTTTTTCTGGTAGTGCTTAGAATTTGAAATCAAAGGAGTGTGTATCAGTTAAGGAATGGCTAAACAAGTGTGATGTATGACTGTAACAAAACATTATTCTGTTATAAAAAATGACAAGCAGAATTTCAGAAAAAACTTGGAAAGACTTAAATGAACTGATGCAAAGTGAAGTGAGAAGAACCAGAAGAACATTGTACATAGTGATAGCAATATTGAATAATGAAGAACCATGAATGACTTACTATACTCAGCAATTTAATGATCTAAGGCAATCCCAACATACTGATGATGAAGCATACTATTTACTTCCAGAAAAAAATTGATATTAGTTGAAATCAGACTGCACCATGCTATTTTTCACTTTCTTTTATTCTTTTTTTATCTGTCTTGTTATATAAAATGATTATTATGAAAATGTTTTAAATGATTTCACATATGTAACCTATATCTGATTGCTTATAATCTTAGGGATGGGGGAAGTGTAGGATGAAAGGGTATAATTTTGAGTTTGAAACTTTAAAAAAACAATTTAAATTGTTTTAACCTGTAATTAATGGAAGAAATAAAATATTATTTTTAAAGACTCTCCTCTGTAACATAACAACTAGAATATATATATATATATATATATATATATATATATATCTTTCAGAGATAGGGAATAATTTATGATCTAAGGTTATTTCTAGAAAATTTCAAAGTATTGAGAATTTCTTTCTATCTCTGCCTCTCTGTCTCTTTCACACAGACATACACACACACACACACACACACACACATACACACATGCACATATGCATGCCCTCTAATACACACATACTCAAACTCTGAGCCCAAAACTGTTTCTTTTGCTCACTATTCCAAGTATCTGTTTTTCTTCTAGAATCAAGCAGAATGTTTCTTCTAAAGCCCTGTAACACAACCATATCCCTCCTGAATATTCTCTCTTCTGATGTTTAGAAAAGATAATTTTTAAACTGATACACATAAGATATGGTATTTGGTTTTTATTGCCCTCATAGACATGTTTAACTTTGAAAAGTTGACAACTTTGTAGAGAAGCATCTTCCCAAATATGGTGCCCAGAACTCAACTTAGGACTGTAGATATGAGTTGACTAGGGTAGTGTGAGGCTAGACATCACTTCCCTTGTTTCAAATTCTATATTTCTACCAATGCACCATAATTATGCATTAGCTTTTTCTTTTGCTTGTTTTTGGAAAGCAGGGTGCTTTCATGCTACACTGTTGAGTTAAATTAAATTTTTGATGAATTTAGTGCCTACGACACCTGCAGAAGAAATATAGATTAAACATACCTAAATCATCCTATATTTCTACTGTTGTTTCTTTTTAAATTGTTACACTGTATAGTATCTACACTGTATTTATTCTTAAATTTTGTCTATTTATTCTCGTTTGTCAAAATTATTCTGAATAATGACTTTCATCCAAAGTATCAGCCATGGTTCTCTCTCCCGCCCTTTTTTTGACTCTCTGAAAATTTAACACACATAGAACTTTTAATTTTTAAAAAAATTGATAAAAAATTTAACCATCATAAAGCCAAAGGCAAAACTCAGAGCACTCTAATCTGGATCACAAAAAAGTTAGCATTAATTAACTAATGTTTTTTCATTGCTTCTAGCTATTTAACTAGTTTAAACTTTCCTATAATTTAGTCCATATTTCTCCAATGTATACACAAGTTCACTATAGAAAATTCTGTCAAAGTCCTTATTAAAGTTTATGTAGAGAAGCAATGTTAGAATTGTACTACTTGGTCTTAGAGGATAAAAAAATTAACAAATGAACAAAAATTGTCAAAATTTATTATCTAAAGTTGGTATAAGGAGTTTAAAAAAGGAGGAATTTTTTTTCCTAACAATCCTACCTTAAAAGTATAATGAGATCCTTCAGTAAGTAGTATAGACTTTCTCTAGTGGTAAATTAACAGAGATTAGGAGTCCAATTTTGGTGATGCTATACAAGTAGTATATAGGCTTGACTTAAATTAGAGACACTTTAAAATTCCTTCTAACTTGGATATTTTTATTTTTTAAGTCATCTTAATACATTCTATTATTTTATAAAACTAGAATAGTATTTTCATATTTGATATCCTATATAATCTACACACACATAACTACATCTTTTTTAGGAGCACTAAAATTACTCACATTTGCATGTCCTTTTAAGTGCTCTGAGATCCAGTTTTCTTAAACTTAGTGATTTGTACATATTGATTGCAGTATTGACTTCTTACTACTTCCTCATTTTTTTGATTTTCAAATCTTTCTTAACAAATTTTTGTTTTATACTCTCATATCCGAAATCCAATGGAAGGAAAAAATAAGTTGAATAGTTTTGTCTTCTCTTGATTATATTTTATTATTGTTTCAAAAAACTGTACTTTCCTTATCTTTATTGCCAACATTGGCAGTAAATAAATAAAAAAGCCTTTTGCTTGTTTTCATCACTGCTTAAAGATGATTCCCATATGAATGATTCTTCCATTTTGATTATAGGACTATGTCACATTTACCTCTTTTTCTATGTTTTCTTGTAACTATTTCCACACATATTTTAAAAATACACTGACCATTCCTTCACATGGGTCTTTGGACAGCTCCACTTCTCTTGCCTTATCATATAACATGATACATGACATATATATATAGACATATTATATAGGGCTACATATCAGTATATTTATGCATATGTATGTCCAAGCATGTGTGTATACATATGTATATGTATGTGTATATATGTGTGTATATGTGTGTGTGCATGTGTGTATACAAAGAGAGAGAGAGAGAGATACAAACAAAAAAAGAAGAGGCTGAGACAGAGAGACTGAAAGGGAAACAAATGGACAGACAGAGACAAAGAGACAGGAAAGTTGCTTTCTTGAGAGCTTTCTAACTTCCCTTTATTAACCTCCTCATTACAAATGTACACTATGTGGGCTATTGAGCAGAACAGTACATAAAATAACAAAATTAAAATTGTGGTGAAGCAAGCCTGATTTAAAATCCTTGTTCAAACACTTGCTAGCTTTGTACCATGGGGACATCTCAATTTCTAATACTTGATTTTCTCATTTTTAAAGCATGGATAATAATATGGTCTACTTCATAATGTAGGGATAGAATTGCAGGTGTTTAAAGTAATTTGTACTTTTTTTCCCCTAGACCCTTAAAATCCATCAATTAGATTTATTTCTGACTATATTACCTATATCATAAACTCAAAAATGAAATGGTTACTTTATCCCAAAGTTTCCATCATTTCTACTTACATATCAAGATCTTTCTTGTTGGTAAAATTAGCTACAGCATGGTATTTTCTTTTGACAATTTCTAACAATAACTTCATTATTAAAGTAACTCAATAATTTCCCTTTTTCAAGGATTTTAGCAAAAATGACAATTGTAGCATATGCTGAATAGCTACAATACTGAATAATCATATTTTGACACATAGCTTCTGATGCTTCCAAACTGATCTATTGCTATGTTTTGAACATATCCTCTGTCTGGAATACACTTCTTATATAATAGTGCCTCAGTTTTCCCCTCTGTTAATCCTCATTGAAATGCACTTTTTTATTGCTTTGCCCATTTAGCTAATGGATTTTTTCACATGGATATTTTCTTTTAATATACAATGTTGTTATTCCAGTCTCTTTGCACCTAATTCATCCACGGCTTACATGCACTATTTCTAATCGTATGCCTCCTTTGACAACTCTTTTATCACTTTACATCCACCCATCATTTTGTCTTTGAAGCAGCTGCCTGATACTTACACTTCGTAGATGTAGTATGACTATTCATTACCTGATCTTTTATAGTCCCAGTTTGCATATTGTCTCCTCCACTAGAATTTTAAATACTTGCAGATTGAGTCTAGTGTTTTTTTTTTTTGGTTGTTGTTACCATAACTCTCTAGTTTGTTATATTTTTTATAATAATCATGTTATAAAAGTTATTGGTTTGATTTGAATATTAAATATGTGTAAAGTAGTTTGGGATTATTAATCTTACCAAAAAACAAACAAAAACAAACAAAAAAATAAAGGAACATTTAGGGAAGATAGAATATCTTCAAATATCTATTTCACATAACAATCAAGTTAACTTAAATGTAATTGAACAAATGTATATTTAGCCCTGTGTGTAAAGTATTGCATGAAATGCTAAAAATAGAAATTAAAAAAAAAAAAGAAATTGTTCCTGCCTTCAAGGGATTTACATTCTAATGTAGGAAGAAGATACAAGAAAAGATAAATAAAATAAAATAAAAAATCCTTCTAAGAGATTTTCATCTCTTAGAATTTTCATAAGTGTAGGAACAGTTTCTTGAGGGAAATGTTCTTGATTTTCCTTTGAAAGAAGATAGGTATTCTAAAAGCAAAAGTGAACTTGGTATGTTAGTCCCCACTGTGATCATTAAGACAAATGGATTTAAATGGTAAAAGGGTAAAGTATAACTTAGCGTAATGAAAAACAAAGACAAACAAACTGAAAGAATTCTTAAGAATTACAACTGTACAGAAGTGAAATAGAATTTGTCTTGGGTGGGCATAGGGAGTTGGAGAGGAATAGTAATGAGTTTCCCAAAAAGTATATTTTAGAATTTCAACAAACATTCTCCAGGGATTTTATGAATGGTATGGATTATATTTTAGTTTAAAAGTATTCCTCACACCCTGAGATTCTAAAATTAAAATATTTGAAATAAAAATAAAACATTCAGAAAAGGAACATAAAGGATAATAATTATATCTAGAGGAGAGGAAAAATGAGATATTTTCTATTATACATATTGCTTGAGTCCATTGTTTAGTAGTAAAAAATAATATGAGACAAATAAGGTTTGTAGGGTGGCAAGTATTCTGTTTCTTTTTTTTTTTCAAACACACTTAGTCTAGATGAAAAATCAACAACTTTTTAATAATTAAATGGAAATGTGGATCCAAAGGGGAAAATCAATACAAGATCATATTATATATGGAATCTGAGTACTTTGTCTAAATATAATTTAAAATTAATTATCTTTATTATATTAAATATCTTTATTTTCCACTTCGACCATTCTTTAAAAAACCAGAAATAATATATTCCAATTTTCTACTCAGACTTAGTCTTGATGAGATAGAAATTACCAAATTATAAAGAATTTTTTAAAAAGTTTCAGCTAATATGGCTATTTCATCCTTAACTGGGTTCTAAAGATTTGTGAGTCTACTCGTCTTCTCATGAATCTGGAATTAAAGATTTTGCATGTAATAGAGTTGATACCCAAAAAAGAAGTGAAAAAACATTCCATATTTTAAAAACTAGGGAGAACTATGAGTCAATTCCAATCAAGATATAATGTACTATTTCATTAAAATAAAATAGTTCCATGGGAGATTGGAAGGAAAAAGTAAGGGACAATGTTGTCAGTATCCAGAGAATAGCGTACATTTTCAGAGCAAGATAACATGTTTTTTTTTTCTTGCTGTGTAATAATTTTGACTTTAAAATTTATTTTTTATTATTGATCATGTAACATATCTTGAGTTATTCTATTTAAGAAAATGCAAATAAAATCCTGCATTTACCCAATTAATAAATAGATCATTAAAGAAACTAATCTCTAAAATGAGAGAATCTGATGGGATGGTCTCTGAGGTCCCTTCCAGCAACAAATCTATAATCCTGTGATCTTTTTTAATGTTAGTTCTCTGATTAGTAGAGGAGACAGTAGGGAAGTAGGACCTTCATACTGCAAATTATTTTGTTATCCCAAAATATTCAGTTAATGTGACCCCAGGAGTATTAGGAAGTGACTTAGTCCCAGATGGGGAATAAGGAGAAAGTTGAGGGGTTTTTGACAGCTACTGGAACTATTATACAAAGTGAAATCAGGCCTGATGCAATAGGAGTCATTCTGGGACTCATTAGTACCAAAATGTTCATGGGAAGAGGACTGAAATAAAAGAATTCAGGGGTACTTCTGCATATAAATGAAGAGCAATTCTACAAACAGAGATGAGAATCTTATGATTGAAACCAAGTTGGGTATTCAGGGGGTTACATATTGAGAAATAGTGGGACTAATGTAGAAGACTTCCCATATCACCTAGGCTTCTTCTGGGAAAAACCGAAAGAAGACAAGTTTGACAGCAAAGAAAATAAAAGTAAATAACAATTCTCTCAGGAAAGGTTAGATTTTGAGACAGGCATCAAAGTTGAAAACCTAGATTTGCAAAGGATTTATGGGTTATTGTTGTGTCATTGACTCTATTTCACATTTATCATTCAAACTCAATTCTTCTGAAATTAGTTGAATCTCAAACTTTGTTTTCAAAACCCACAATAAAAAGTAGCTCTTACTATTCTTAATGAGATTTCAGTCTATTCATTAATATATACTTTGCTGAATGTGAACCGACATGAAATGGACCTTTTTTCATAGGTACATTCATATTGTACTTTAAGGTTTAAGAAGCAATTTGTATACATTGCCTGCTTTTTCTATTGAGTGGTATTTTTTTCTTAATATCATTTGAATTTTAAAGAATGATATATAAATCTCACTAATGACTATTGATGCAAAAATTTTAAATAAAATATTAGCAAAGAGATTACAGCAACTTATCAGCAGGATAATGTACTATGACCAAGTGAGATTTATGCCAAAAATGCAGGAATGATTCAGTATCAGGAAAACTATAGCCATATTTGACCATAACAATGACAAAATCAAGAGAAATCATATTATAATCTTCTCAACAGATGCAAGAAAAGCTTTTGACAAAATACAGCACACTATTAAAAATACTAGAGAGCATAGTGAAAAAGGGAAAGTTCCTTAAAATAATAAGTAGTATCTATCTAAAATCTACAGCAAGCATCATTTGTAATGGAGAAAAAGCAGATGCATTCCCAATAAGATCAGGGGTGAAACAAGGATGCCCGTTATAACCAGAATTATTCCACATTGTACAAGAAATGTTGACTCTACATATTCCAATTGATAAATGATCAAAGGATATGAACAGACAATTTTCAGAGGAAGAAATTAAAACCATTTCTAATCATATGAAAAGATGCTCTAAATCACTATTGATCACAGAAATGTCCAGTAGAAACATGGCTGGATCAAAGGGTATGTATGCACAGTTAAAAATTGCAGAGCAGAATAGCTGAATCAGTTCATAACTCCACCAACAATGTTTTAGTGTCCCAGTTTTCCCACATTCCCTCCAACATTCATCATTATCTTTTCCTATCATCTTAGCCAACCTAAGAGCTGTGTAGTAGCACCTCAGAGTTGTCTTAATTTGCATTTTTTTCTGATCAATAGTGATTAAAACACAGTTTCATATGATTAGAAATGGTTTTAATTTCTTAATCTGAAAATTACCTTTTCATATCCTTTGAGCATTTACTAACTGGAGAAAGAATTTAATTCTTATAAATTTGAGTTAATTTTCTATATATTTTAGAAAAGAGGCCTTTATCAGAACCCTTGAATATAAAATGTTTTCCTAGTTTATTGCTTCTCCTCTACTCTTGTCTACATTGCTTTTGTTTATACAGGAACTTTTTAACTTAATATAAACAAAATTATTCATTTTGTATTCAACAATGTACTCCAGGTCTTCTTTGGCTACACATTCCTTCTTTCTCCACAGGTCTGACAGGTAAACTATCCTCTGTTCTATTAATTTGCTATTATCATTTTTTATGTCTAAATCATGAACCCATTTCAACCTTATCTTGTTATACAGTGTCAGGTGTGGATCAATGCCTACTTTCTGACATATTAATTTCTAATTATCCTAGCAGTTTCTGTCAAATAGTGAGTTCTTATTCCAAAAGCTGGGAACTTTGGTTTTGTCAAACATTAGATTACTATAGTCATTGACCATTTAGTCCTGTGAACATAATCTATTCCACTGATTGACTACTATCTTTCCTAGCTAGTACCAAATGGTTTTGATGGCCACTACTAATATGGTTTTAGATCTGGTACAGCTAGACTACATTCATTTGTATTTTTTTTCCTTAATTGCCTTGAAATTCTTGATGTTTTGTTTTTCTAGATGAATTTTATTATTATTTTTTCTAGCTCTGTGAAGTAATTTCTTGGGAGTTTGATTATTATGGCACTGAATAAGTAGATTAATTTAGGTAACATTGTCATTTTTATTATATTTGCTCAGTCTACCCATGAGCATTTGATATTTTTCCAATTTATTAGATCTGACTTTATTTGCACAGAAAGTGTTTTGTAGTTGTGTTCATGTAGTTCCTGTCTTTTCCCTTAGCAGATAGATTCCCAAATATTTTGTATTATCAACAGTTATGATTGGATGGAATTTCTTTTTGTATCTCTTGCTGCTGGACTTTGTTGGTAATGTATTAAAATGCTGATGATGTATGTGGATTTATTTTGTATCCTGAAACTTGGTTAAAGTTATGAATTGTTTCTTGTAGTTTTTAGTTGATTCTCTAGAATATTCTAAGTAAATCATCATCTCATCAGCAAAGAGTGATAATTTGGTTTCCTTATTACCTACTCTAATTCCTTTAAGATCTTTTTCTTCTCTTATTATAAAAGCTAACATTTCTAATACATTATTTAATTAATAGTAATGATGATAATGGCCAAATTTGTTTCACTCCTGATCTTATTGGGAATGGTTCTAGTTTATCCCAATTATATATGATGCTTGCTTATAGTTTTAAATAGATGTTCCTAATCATTTTAAGGAAAAGTCCACTTATTCCTATACTCTCTAGAGTTTTTCTACATCTATTGAGATAATCATATGATTTTTGTTATTTTGGTTATTGACATAGTCAATTATGCAAATAGCTTCCCTAATATTGAACCAGCGCTACATTCCTAATATAAATCCTATTTAGTCATGTTGTATTATCCTGGCAATAACTTGCTATAATGTCTTTGATAATATTTTATTTAAGATTTTTGCATCAATATTTATTAGAGAAATTGTTGTATAATTTATTTTCTCTATTTTGACCCTATCTCATTTAGTATATCTCTGTCATAAAAGGAATTTGGCAGGCCTCCTTATGTCCCTGTTTTTCCAAAGAGTTTGCACAGTATTGAAATTAATTGTTTTTTAAATGTCTGATAGAATTCACATATAAATTCATCTGGCCCTAGAGATTTTTTTGGCAAGTTGATTAATAGCTTGTTCAATTTCTTTTTGTAAAATATAAGACTATTTAAATAATTTATTTCTACTTCTGTTAATAATTGAGGGAAAGAAGAAAGGGATGAACATTGTGTGAATCTTACTCTCATCAGATTTAGCTCAAAGATAGAATATCAGTCAAATTTGATTTTACAGAAAAACTAATAAAAGGGAAAACAGAAGTAATAGGGGAAAAGATGTAAGAAAGTGGGAGGGACTCTAAAGGGGGTTGCTGTTTGAGGGAGGCTGTGGTCAGAAGCAAAATGCTGGGGAGGAAGGATAGGGGAAAGGAAAAAGAAAAGCACAACTTGTGGTAAATAAGATAGCAGGAAATACAGAATTAGTTATTTTAAATGTGAATGTGAATGGCACAAATTTTCCCATGAAATAGAATTGGATATCAGACTAGATTAAAAGCCAGAATCCTATAATATGTTGTTTATATTTAAAGCAGAGTGATACATACAGAGTAAAGGCTAAAGCAGAATTTATTATGCTTCAAGTAAAGTTAAAAAAAAAAAAAAGCAGGGATAGCCATTCTGATCTCAGATGAAGCAAAAGCAAAAATGGATCTAATTAAAAGAGATAAGAAAGGAAACTATATTTTGCTAAACAGTACCATAGATTATAAAGCAATATCAATAATAAACATAGATGCACCAAATGGTATAACATCCAAATTCCTAGAGGAGAAGTTAAGAGAGCGTCAAGAAGAAATAGACAGCTGGGGGATCTCAACTTTACTCTCTCAGAACTAGATAAATCAAGCCACAAAATAAATCAGAAAGAAGTTAAGGAAGTAAACAGGTTTTAGAAAAATTAGGTATGACAGATCTTTGGAGAAAATTGAATGGAGACATAGAGGATTATACTTTTTTGTCAGTAGTTCATGGGACCATACAAAAATAATCATGTATTACGGTATAAAAACATCAAAATCAAACACAGAAATGCAGAAATAGTAAGTGTATTTTTTTTTCAGATCATGATATAATAAAAATCACATTCAATAAAAGGCCAAAGGGAAAGTACTGGAAACTAGATAATTTAATCCTGAAGAATGAATGGGGGAAACAACATATCATAGACACAATCAATTACTTCATCAAAGAAGATGACAATAATGAGAAAATATATCAAAATTTGTGGGATGCGGTCAAAGCTTTTATTAGAGGAAATTTTGTATCTCAAATGACAACTTGCATAAAATAGAGAAAGCAAAGATCAGTGAATTAGACTTAAAAATAAAAAAAGCTAGAAAAAGAACAAATTAAAAACCCTCAATTAAATAACAAAATTGAAATTCTGGAAATAAAAAGAGAGAATACAATTAAAGTAAGAAAACTATTGAATTAATAAATAAAACTAAGAGTTGGTTTTATGAAAAACTAATAAAGTAGATAAATGAAGAAAAATCATATGATAATCTCAATAGATTCAAAAAAGCAGAATACCCATTCCTATTAAAAACCTCTAGAGATTATAGAAACAAATAGATTTTTCCTTATAATGATCAGTAGCGTCTATTTAAAACCATTAGCAAGCATCATATGTAATGAGGACAAAATAGAACCATTCCCAATAAGATCAGGAGTGAACCAATATTATCCACTCTCACCATTACAATATTATCCAATATTGTATTAGAAATGTTAGCTCTGGCAATAAGAGAAGAAAAAGAGGTAAAAGGATTTAGAGTAGGTAATAAAGAAACCAAATTATGACTCTTTACAGATGATATGATGGTATTCTTAGAGAACACTAGACAATCAACAAAAAAAACTAAAAGAAACAATTCACAGTTTCAACAAAGTTGCAGGATACAAAATAAATCCATATAACTATCAGCATTTTTGTACATTACTAACAAAGTCCAGCAGCAAGAGATATAAAGAAAATTTCTATTCAAAATAACAATTGATAGTATAAAATAATTGGGAATCTATCTGCCAAGGGAAAGTCAGGAGCTATATGAACACAACTACAAAACACTTTCACACAAATAAAGTCAGATCTAATCAAATGCTCATGGGTAGGCTGAGTAAATATAATGTAATATAATAAATATAATAAAAATTACAATACTTACATAGATAAATCTACTTATTCAGTGCTATACCTTTCAGATTCCCAAGAAATTGTTTTACATGTCTAAAAAAATTAATAAACTTCATCTGGAAGAACAAAAGGTCAAGAATTTCAAGGGAATTAAAGGGGAAAAAGGGCAATGAAAGTGGTCTAGCTGTGCCAGACCTAAAACTATATTATAAAGCAACAATCATCAAAATCATTTGGTACAGGGCAGAGCCAAGATGTTGTAAAAGACACGGTGTCATTTTGAGCTCCATTCTACCCTCACTACAAATTATCAAATTCAGCCTCAGAAATAGTGCTTGACTAGTAAAATCCACGGATACTGGGAGTACAACAGATTACCAGCCAAAAATAATCTGGAAGATTACCAGAAAAGGTTTGTCCTTATTAGCGGGAGCAGGCCAGCACAGACAGGGAGGTAGATCTCAGAGGGTAGCACACTGAGCAAACCAGTGATCTCCATGGGTGGAAAATTTTCAGGGAGGACTCTACCACAGGTTGCCTGCTCTGCTTTAGTTGCAAAGCAGTAGATCAGCAGAGAAGTTAAAGCCAAAGGTAGAGTATACTCCAATAAAAAAAAAAAAAAAATGCCAGAATCTAACAGGATCTGGCTACACCCACCCAACACTGGAAGTGACTCAGCACAGACCACAGCACAGCGGTGTAGCCACATTCTGCAGAGCAGGACTTTTGCCAGGGCAGTCACAGTTCTGCACAGCAGAAGCAATAGAATAGGGCAATAGAACTTCAGCAGTGCAGTTGCACTTCCCAGAGCAGAGACACTTCCAGTGTAGGGCTTGTCCCAGGGCAGTCACTGATCTGATCAGCACAGAGGGGTTCTGCCTGGGTCAGTAAGACTTTGCTGATCACTAGTCCCAGGGCAGCAGAAGATCTGCACAGCCAGGCTCATCCCAGGATGGAGACACTTCCGCACTGGAAGTGAGAGCCAGACCTCTCAGCTGTCCTTCCCAGGGCAGAAACACTTCCAGTGCAGGGCTCTTCCCAGAGCATTCCCAGAGCTGAGATGCTCTTAGTAGCCCACTTGCAGGACAGCTACTATCCATATATCTATCCCTGCTCTGCAGAGGAAGCTGGTAACCTCCTTGCCCTGAAGGCAAACCCTAAGGGCTTTAAAAAAAAATAAGTAAAAAAGCCAAGCATAACCTAACCATCCATAGCTTCTATACAGAAAGAGAGTAGGTTTTCAACCCTGAGGAAACTAATAGCAGACCATCTCCAAACAAAAACCCAAAGGGTAACGTAACCTGATCCCCAGCATACAAGGCTCTCCTAGAAGAAATTATAAAAGATCTTAAAAGAGAGCTAGAAGAAAAATGGGGACAGGAAAGAGAAGCTCTGAAAGACAGTATGGAGAAGACATATCACTTAAAGAAAAATTTGATAAAGTGGAAAAATAAAACAACTTCCTGAAATGTGAATTGGAAAAGGAAAGACCTCCCAGGAGGTGCAGGGAAACAGAATTTGTGAATTAGAAAAGAAAAAGAACTCTCAAGAAAGTAGGATTTGTGAACTGGAAAAAGAAAATAATTCAGTTAAAAAAATTAGTGAGATGGAAAAAATTTCCATAGAGCAAAACAACTCATTTAAAAACTCAATTAGACTTATACAAAAAAGAAATAAAAAAGTTAATGAAAAAAATAATTCATTAAAAATCAGAACTGAACAAATAGAAATGAGTGCTTCATTGAGACATCAAGAAATAGTCAAACAAAACCAAAAAAAAAAAAAAAAAGAAAAAAAGAAAGAAAAAAAATGTCAGATATCTATTTGGAAAAACAACAGACTTGGAAAATAGATCTAGAAGAGATAATCTGAGGATTATTGGAATTCCTGAAAATTATGATAAAAAAAGAGACTAAATACTATTTTACATTTAATCATCAAAGAGAACTAGCCAGATGCATGAGAATCAGAAGGTAAAATAGGCATTGAAAGTATCCATTGAACACCTTCTGAAAAAGACACTAAAAGCAAAAAACTCCAAGGAATATTGTGGCCAAATTTCAGAACTATTAGACTAAATATATATATATATATATATATATATATTACAAACAACTAGAAAAAAAATAAACAATTCAAATACCGAGGTGTCACAATAAGGATCACTCAAGACCTGGCTGCCTCCTCATTAAAGTTTCGAAGGGCCTGGAATCTGATATTCCAAAAGGCAAAAGAACTTGGAATGCAACAAGAATAAACTAGTCAGCTAAGCTGAACATTTTCTTCATGGAAGAAGATAGACATTTAATGAAACAGATTAATTCCATTTGCTTCTAAGGAAAAAAAAAAAAAACAGATTTAAACAAAAAATTTGATCTCCAACCACAGGATTCAAGAGAAGCAAAAAAGGTAAAAAGAACTGCTGAGACCTGTATTTCTGTTGTGGATATACATAAAGAGTACATGTAGAAGTTGATTTTACTGATATAATATAAAGAAAAAGGGAAATAGAAATGGAAAGGGGATAGTGTCAGAAAAAAGGGAAAAGGGGAGATAAAAAGAGGGAAACTATATCCCACGTAGAGGCAAAAGAAACCTATCATATTTGAGGGAATTTAGAGAGGGGGAGGAAGGAACATTGTGTGAACCTTACTCTCATCTTACCAACTCAGAGTTGGATCAAAGAGAAAATAAGTGACTTATTTGGTGTACAGAGAAACTTCTCTCATCTCATTAAAACGTGGAAGAGGAAAAGGGAAAAGGAAAAGAGTAATAAGGGGAAGATACAAGAAAGAGGAAGGGATTCAAAAGGGGTAGGAGGGATCCTAAAGTGGGAGAGCTGCATGACGCAAGTGCTGCCCATAAGTTTAATACTGGGAAAGGGAGAAAGGGGGGAAAAGAAAAAGGAAAGCATAATCTGGGAACAATAAGATGGCAGGAAATACAGAATTAGTAATTTTAACCGTAAATGGGAATGGGATGAACTCTCTCATAAAGTGCAGGTAGATAGCAAACTGGATCAAAAGCCAGAACCCTACAATATGTTGTTTACAGGAAACACATTTAAAGCAGGAAAATACATACAGAGTAAAGGTAAAAGGCTAGAGCACAATTTATTATACTTCAGGTGAAATCAAAAGAGCAGGAGTAGCCATTCTTATCTCATATCACGCAAAAACAAAAATTGAGCTAATTAAAAGAGATAAGGAAGGGCACTGTATATTGCTAAAGGGTAGCGTAGACAATGAAACAATATCAATACTAAACATGTATGCACCAAATGGTATAGCATCTAATTTCCTAAAGGAGAAGTTAAGAATGTTGCAAGAAGAAATAGACATCAAAACTATAGTAGTGGGAGATCTCAACCTTGCACTCTCAGAATTAGATAAATCAAACCACAAAACAAGAAAGAAGTTAAGGAGGTAAGTAGAATATTAGAAATGTTAGGTATGATAGATCTTTGGAGAAAACTAAATGGAGACAGAAAGGAGTACACTTTATTCTCAGCAATTCATGGAACCTACACAAAAATTGACTATATATATATATATATATATATATATATATATAGTGAGAGAGAGAGAGAGAGACTATATATAAAGACTTCAAAATTAAATGCAGAAAGCAGAAATAGTAACTGTATTCTTTTCAGATTATAATTCAATAAAAACTACATTCATCAAAAAGGTAGGGGTAGACCAAAAAGTAATTAAAAACTAAATAATCTCATCCTAAAGAATGATTGAATTAAACTGCAAATCAAAGATGCAATTAATAATTTCACACAAGAGAATGACAAAAATGAGAAAACATATCAAAATTTGTGGCATGCAGCCAAAGCAGTTATAAGGGAAAATTTTATATCTCTAGAGGCTTACTTGAATAAAATAAAGAGAAGATCAATGAATTAGGCTTAAAAACTTAAAAAGCTAAAAAAAGACCAAATTAAAAACCCCCAATCAAATATTAAACCTTAAGTTCTAAAATTAAATGGAGAAATTGATAAAATAGAAAGTAAAAAACTATTGAATTAAGAAATAAAACCAAGAGTTGGTTTTATGAAAAAAACAGTAAAATAGATAAGCCTTTGGTAAATTTGATTAGAAAAAGGAAAGGGGAAAATCAAATTGTTAGTCTTAAAAATGAAAAGGAAGAACTTTCCACCAATGAAGAGGAAATTAGAGCAATAATTAAGAGTTAATTTGCTCAATTTTATGCCAATAAATTTGATAACCTAAATGAAATGGATGACTACCTTCAAAAATATAGGCTTCCCAGATTAACAGAGGAGGAAGTAAATTGTTTAAATACTCCCATTTTAGAAAAAGAAATAGAACAAGTTATTAATCAACTCCCTAAGAAAAAATCCCCAGGTTCAGATGGATTTACATGGTGAATTCTACCAAACATTTAAAGAACAATTAACTCCAATGTTATATAAACTATTTGAACAAGTAAGAAATGAAGGACTCCTACCAAGTTGCTTTTCTGATACAGACATGATACTGATACCTAAACCAGGTAGATTGAAAACAGAGAAAGAAAATTACAGACCAATCTCCCTAATGAATATTGATGCTAAAATCTTAAATAAAATATTAGTAAAATGTTTATAGCAAAACTACAAAACACTTTCCACTGGAAAAGCCTTTGTACAAACAAAACTAATGCAGACAAGATTAGAAGGCAAATAATAAACGGGGAAAGCATTTTTTAATAGTAAAAGGTTCCAACAACAGCCTCATTTCCAAAATATATAGAGAATTGACTCTAATTTATAAGAAATCAAGCTATTCTCTAACTGATAAATGGTCAAAGGATATGAACAGATAATTCTCAGATAAAGAAATTGAATCTATTTCTAGCCATATGAAAAGATGCTTCAGAAAGTCATTATTAATCAGAGAAATGCAAATTAAGACAGCTCTGAGATACCACTACACACCTGTCAGATTGGCTAGAATGACAGGGAAAGATAATGCGGAATGTTGAAGGGGATGAGGGAAAACAGGCACACTGATAAATTGTTGGTGTAATTGTGAATACATCCAGCCATTCTGGAGAGCAATTTGGAACTATGATCAAAAAGTTATCAAATAGTGCATACCCTTTGATCCAGCAGTGTTACATATATCACAAAGAGTTCTTAAAGAAGGGAAAAGGACCTGTATGTGCCAAAATGTTTATGGCAGCCCTTTTTTGTAGTGGCTAGAAACTGGAAACTGTGTGGATGCACATCAATTGGACAATGGCTGAATAAATTGTGTTATATGAATGTTATGGAATATTATTGTTCTGTAAGAAATAACCAGCAGCATGATTTCAGAAAGGCCTAGAGAGACTTATATGAACTGATGCTGAGTGACATGAGTAGGACCAAGAGATCATTATATACTTCAACAATACTATATGATGATCAATTCTGATGGAGCTGTCTCTCTTCAACAATGAGATGAACCAAATCAATTCTATTTGTTCAATAATGAATAGAACCAGCTACACCCAGTGGAAGAACTCTGGGAATTGAGTATGAACCACTACATAGCATTTTTAATCCCTCTGTTTTTGTCCACTTGCAGTTTTTATTTCCTTCACAGGTTAATTGTACATCATTTCAATATCCGATTCTTCTTGTGCAGCAAAATAACTGTATGGATATATATATATATATATATATATATATATATATATATATATATACATATATTTTATTTAAATATACCTTTAACATATTTAACATGTTTTTTATCTATGTGGAGGGTATAGGGGAAGAAGGAAAAATCGGAACAAAGGTTTTCAATTGGAAATGTAAAAATTACCATGCATATATCTGGTAACTAAAAAGCTATAATGAAGAAAAAAAAATCACCATTTGGTATTAGCTAAGAAACTGAGTAGTCGATCACTGGAATAGGTTAGATTCACAGGACAAAATAGTCAATAACTATAGAAATCTAGTGTTTGCCAAACTGAAAGACTTCAGTTTTTCAGATAAGAACTCACTAATAAAAACTACTGGGAATTTAGAAACCAGAATGGCAGAAATTAAGGATTGACACACATCTAACACCATATACTAAGATATGGTAGAAATGGGTTTGTGATTTAGACATTAAGAATGATATTACAGGGGGGCGGAGCCAAGATGGCGGAGAAGACACACGTGACTTTCTAAGCTCTTCTTACCCTCTTTATCAATATTTAATGAACCTCAAAATAGTCTTGACTGCTTACAATTAGTAAAGATAAGAAGTAGAACAACTCACCGGCCGAAGAAAAAATCGCAGTCAAAGCAAAAGGTTGGTTCCGGGGCCAGGGGAGTCGCCGCAGAAGGGGAAATTAGGGTTCAGGAGGTCTCAAACCGAGGGTGAAGGCAGATCTCAGCACAAGCCGCAGCCCCAACAGAAGGGGCTTTTCCTGGGCGGTGGATCCTGCGGCAGGAGGCGAGCAGGGTTAGCCTCCAATCTGGCGCGTGGGAGCTGGGCTTGGATGGAGCTTCCAGGGCCGTTGCTGGCAGGACACTGGGCAGGTTTGTGGTGGGTCTGGGAGTCAGCGCTAACTCCACAGTCCCTCAGGGTGCCTTGGGCGGTGACACTTTCACCACTTGTCTCCCAGCCTGGGGCAATCGATAATCCATCAGCCCTACTAAGCAGTTTGATGCTCGTCCAGTGCTGAATCCACCTCCCTGTTGGGGGAAGGGAAAACTCTCACACAGAGCACTCCCATACCTTGGGCAGGAAATCGGTTTACATTCTCCTATTCTGCAGAGGAAGCTGGTAACCCCTTGCCTAGAGACCCTACCCCTAAAGGCTTTAAAACATGAATAAAAAGATGAAAAGAACAATCGACAGCTTCTATGCAGAAAAAGAGCAGGTCAGCAAACCTGAAGAGACCTCAAACAAGCAAAAAGGATCAGACTGTCCTCCTTTTACATAATGCTCTCATAGAAGAGGCCATTAAAAGTCTCAAAAGAGGTTAGAAGATAAATGGGGAAAGGAAAGAGAAGCCTTAAAGAGAGCAAAACTTCCTGAAATACGAATTGGAAAGTAAAAATTCCTCAGGAAGTGCAGGGAAAAAATTTGATTTGGAAAAATAAAGAACTCTAAGAAAGTAGGATCTGTGAATTGAAAGAAAAATAATTCACTAAAAAAAAAAATTAGTGAAATGGAAAAAATTCCACAGACCAAAAACAATACATTCAAAACCTCAATTGGACATATACAGAAAGAAGTAAAAAAGCTATTGAAGAAAATAATTCTTTAAAAATTAGAACAAAATGAAACTAATGATTCATTGAGACAACAAGAATCAGTCAAGCAAAACAAAAAATGACAAACTGGAAAACCACGAATTATCTTCTTGCAAAAACACAGACTTGGAAAATAGATCTAGGAGAGATAATCTAGGATTATTGGACTTTCTGAAAACTTGATGAAAAAAAAGAGCCTAGATACTATTTTACAAGAAATCATCAAAGAGAACTGCCCAGATGTAATAGAATCAGAAGGTAAAATAGGCATTGAAAGAATTCATGAAACCTTCTGAAAGAAACCCAAAATAAAACCCCAGGAATATTGTGGCAAAAATTTCAGAACTATCAGATTAAGGAAAAAATTTTACAAGCAGCCAAAAAACCATTTAAATACCGAGGTGCCAATAAGGATCACTAAGATCTGGCTGCCTCTACATTAAAGGAAAGAAGGGCCTGGAATATGATATTCCGAAAGGCACAAGAACTTGAGATGCAGCCAAAAATAAACTACCCAGCTAAGCTGAGCATTTTCTTCCAGGGAAGAAGATGGACATTTAATGAAACAAATGGAATTCATTTGTTTCTGAAGAAAAACCAGAACTAAACAAAAATTTGATCTCCAAGAATAGAACTCAAGAGATGCAGAAAGGTAAAAATAACTCTTGAGAATTGTATTTCTGTTGTGGATATACAAAAGAATACATGTATAAATTGGATTGATGATATAATAAAAAGGAAGTAGATATGGAAAAGGGATGATGGCAGAATAAGGTGGGAAGGAGGGAAAAAAGGGAAACCACATCCACAAAGAGGCTAAGGAAACTATCAATCTGAGGGAATTTAGGAGAGGGGAGAACATTGTGTGAATCTTACTCTCATCAGAGTTGGCTCAAAGAAAAGTAATTGACATTTGTTTAGAAATCTCTCTCGCTCAAAAAACGGGGGAGAGGAAAGGAAAAGAAAAGAGAAAAGGGGGGAAGGGAAAGACTCAAAGGGGAGGGAGGGATTATAAAGGATAAGTATCGTGAACAAGAGGGACATAAGTTTAAAGGGAAGGGGTTGGGGAAGCAAGAAAGTAAAGCACAATCTGGGGTTATTAGGATGGCAGGAAATACAGATTTAGTAATTCTAACCTAAATTGAATGGGATGAACTCTCCAAAGAGGAGGCAGATAGCAGACTGGATCAAAAGTCAGAACCCTACAATATGTTGTTTACAAGAAACACATTTAAAGCAGGGGATGCATAAAGTAAAAAAAAGGCTGGAGCAAAATCTATTATGCTTCAGGTGAGTCAAAAAAGGGTAGCCATCCTTATCTCAGATCAACAAAGTAAAAATTGATCTAATTAAAAGAGAATAAGGAAGGTAACTACATCCCTGCTAAAGGGACATAAACAACGAAGCAATATCAATATTAAACATATATGCACCAAGTGGTATGGCACTCCAACTTCCTAAGGAGGAAGTTAAGAGTGCAAGAAGAAATGACAACAAAACTGTAATAGTAGGAGTCCAACCTTGCACTCTCAGAATTAGACAAATCAAACCACAAAACAAATAAGAAAGAAATTAAAGAAAATAGAATATTAGAAAAATTAGGTATGTTGGATCTTTGGAGAAAATTGAATGGAGATAGAAGGGAATATATTTCTTTCTCAGCAGTTCATGGAACCTATTCAAAATTGACCAATATTAGGACATAAAGACCTCAAATTAAATACAAGAAAGCAGAAATAGTAAATGCTTTCTTTAGATCATGATGCAATAAAAACTACATTCAACAAAAGTTGGGGAAATAGACCAAAAAGTAATTGGAAACTAAACAATCTCATCTTAAAGAATGATTTGAAGCAGCAAATATAGATACAATTAATAATTTCACTAAGATAATGACAATGATGAGACATCATACCAAAATTTGTGGGATGCAGCCAAAGCGGTAATAAGAGGGAATTTTATATCCTTAGAGGCTTACTTGAATAAAACAGAGAAAGAAACATTAATGAATTGGGCTTGCAACTAAAAAACTAAAAAAGACCAAAATTAAAAACCCCCAATCAAATACTAAATTGGAAATTCTAAAATTAAAAGGAGAAATTAAAAATATTGAAAGAAAAAACTATTGAACTAATTAATAAAACTAAGAGTTGGTTCTATGAAAAGCCAATAAAATAGATAAGCCTTTGTAAAATCTGATTAGAAAAGGAGGGAGGAAAATGAAATTAGTAGTCTTAAAAATGAAAGGAGAACTTTCCACCAATGAAGAGGAAATTAGAGAAATAATAAGGAGTTATTTTTGCTCAACTTTATGCCAATAAATTTGATAACCCTAGTGAAATGGATGACTACCTCCAAAAACAGACTTCAGACTAACAGAGGAAGAAGTAAATTGTTTGAATAGTCCCATTTCAGAAAAAGAAATGAACAGGAATTAAACAACTCCCTAAGAAAAAATCCCCAGGACCAGATGGTTAATGTGAATTTTACCAAACATTTAAAGAACAATTGCCCTAATGCTATATAAATTATTTGATAAAATAGGGAATGAAGGAGTCCTACCAAATTCTTCTATGACACAGACATGGTACTGATACCTAAACCAGGTAGGCTGAAAACAAGAGAAAGAAAATTATAGACCAATCTCCCTAATGAATATTGATGCTAAAATCTTAAAATAAGATATTAGCAAAAGACTACAGAAAATCATCTCCAAGATAATACACTATGATCAAGTAGGATTTATACCAGGAATGCAGGGCTGGTTCAATATTAGGAAAACTATCAATATAATTGGCCATGTTAATAACCAAATTAAAAAAACCATATGATCATCTCAATAGATGCAGAAAAAGCATTTGATAAAATCCAACATCCATTCCTATTAAAAAACACTTGAGAGTATAGGAATAAATGGACTTTCCTTAAAATAATCAGCATCTATTTAAAACCATCAGTAAGCATCATATGTAATGGAGACAAACTGCAACCATTCTAATAAGATCTGAGGAAACAAGGTTGTCCACTATCACCGTTACTATTTACCATTGTATTAGAAACGCTAGCTATAGCAATAAGAGCTTGAGAAAGAGATTAAAGGAATAAGAATAGGCAATGAGGAAGCCAAATTATCACTCTTTGCCGATGACATGATGTATACTTAGAGAACCCGAGATTCTGCTAAAAAGTTATTAGAAATAATCCACAACTTTAGCAAAGTTGCTGGTTATAAAATAAACCCATAAGTCATCAGCATTCTTATATATCACTAACAAAATCCAACAGTCAGAGTTACAAGAGAAATTCCATTTAAAGTAACTACTGATAATATAAAATATTTAGGAATCTATCCCAAGGGAAAATCAGAAACTTTATGAGCAAAATTACAGACCACTTTTCACACAAATTAAGTCTGATCTAACCAATTGGAAAAATATTAAATGCTCTTGGATAGGGTGAGCAAATATAATAAAGATGAAATATTACCTAAACTAATCTATTTATTTAGCGCATACCAATCAGACTCCCAAAACTATTTAATGACCTAGAAAAAATAACAACAAAGTTCATTATGGAAAAACAAAGGTCAAGAATTTCAAGGGAATTAATGAAAAAAAATCAAATGATGGTGGTTTAGCTGTACCAGATCTAAACTATACTATAGAGCAGCAGTTACCAAAACCATTTGGTATTCTAAGGAATAGATAAGTTGATCAGTGGAATGGATTAGGTTCAAGGGATAAAACAGTCAACAAATATAGCAACCTAGTCTTTGACAAGCCCAAAGATCCCAGCTTTTGGGATAAGAACTTACTGTTTGATAAAAATTGCTGGGAAAATTGGAAACTAATATGGCAGAAACTAGGCATTGATCCATACTTAACACCGTACACCAAGATAAGGTCAAAATGGGTTCATGACCTAGCCATAAAGAATGAAATTATTAAGAAATTAGAGGAACATAGGATAGTTTACCTCTCAGACCTGTGGAAGGGAAGGTTTTTATGACCAAAGCAGAACTAGAGATCATTACTGATCACAAAATAGAAAATTTCGATTATACAAACTGAAAAGTTTTGTACAAACAAACTAATGCAGACAAGATTAGAAGGAAGCAATAAACTGGGAAAATATTTTTACAGTCAAAGGTTCTGATAAAGGCCTCATTTCCAAAATATATAAGAATTAACTCTAATTTATAAAAAATCAAGCCATTCTCTAATTGAAAAATGGTCAAGGATATGAAAGACAATTTCTCAGATGAAGAAATTGAAACTATTTCTAGTCATATGAAAAGATGCTCCAAGTCATTATTAATCAGAGAAATGCAAATTAAGACAACTTAAGATACTACTACACACCTGTCAGATTGGCTAAGATGACAGGAAAAATAATGATGATTGTTGGAGGGATGTGGGAAAACTGGGACATTGATTCATTGTTGGTGGAGTTGTGAACGAATCCAACCATTTTGGAGAGTAGTTTGGAACTATGCTCAAAAAGTTATCAAACTGTGCATACCCTTTGATCCAGCAGTGTTACTACTGGGATTATATCCCAAAGAGATTATAAAGAAGGAAAGGGACCTGTATGTACGAATGTTTGGCAGCCTTTTGTAGTGGCAAGAAACTGAAACTGAATGGATGTCCATCGTTGGAGAATGGCTGAATAAATGTGGTATATGAAAATTATGGAATATTACTGTTCTGTAAGAAATGACCAACAGGATGATTTCAGAAAGGCCTGGAGAGACTTACACGAACTAATGCTAAGTGAAATGAGCAGGACCAGGAGATCATTATATACTTCAACAACAATACTAGATGATGACCAGTTCTGATGGATCAGGCCATCCTCAGCACGAGATCAACCAAACATTTCTAATGGAGCAGTAATGAACTGAACTAGCTATACCCAGAAAAAGAACTCTGGAGATGACTAAAACCATTACATTGAATTCCCAATCCCTATATTTATGCACACCTGCATCTTTGATTTCCTTCACAAGCTAATTGTACAATAATTCAGAGTCTGATTCTTTTTGTACAGCAAAATAATGTTTTGGTCATGTATACTTATTGTGTATATAAGTCATATTTTAATATATTTATATATTTAACATCTACTGGTCATCCTGCCATTTAGGGAGGGGTAAAGAGGTGGAAAATTGGAACAAGAGGTTTGGCAATTGTTAATGCTGTAAAGTTACCCTTGTATATATCTTGTAAATAAAAGGCTATTAAATAAAAAAAAAATAATAATAATAAATAAATAAATAAATAAAAAGAATGATTATACAAGCAATTTAGAAGAATATAGGGTAGTTTACTTCTCAGATCTGTGGAGAAGGAAGGAATTTCTGACCAAAGAACTGGAACTCATTACTGAATACCCAAGAGCTAATTTGGATTATGCTATATTGAAAAATTTTTGTACAAATAAAACAGACAAGGTGAGAAAGGAAGCAATAAATTGGGAAAACATTTTTTTTTACATTTAAGAGTTCTGATAAAGGCCTCATATGTAAAATATAGAGATATTTGACTCAAATTTAAAAGAATTCAAACCATTCTCCATTTGATAAATGGTTAAAGGATATGAATAAAAAATTCCCAGATGAAACAAGTAGAACCATTTCTAGTCATATGAAAAAGTGCTCTAAATTACTATTAGTCAGAGAAATGAAAATTAAGACAACCTTCAGGTATCACTACACAGCTTTTATTTGACAAAGATGACAGGAAAAGTTAATGACTGCAGTTGAAGAGGATGTGAAAAAAATAGGATGTTGTTGATGGAATTGCAAATGGATCCAGCCATTCTGGAGAGCAATTTGGAACTGTGCTCAAAAAATTATCAAATTGTCCATATACCCTTTCATCCAGCAGTGTTTCAACTGGGCTTATATTTTAAAGAGATCTTAAAGGAAAGAAAGGAACCCATATGTGCAAAAATGTTTGTGGCAGCCTTTTTTGTATTGGCAAGAAACTGGAAACTGAATGAATGCCCATCAGCTGGAGAATGACTGAATAAGTTATGATTTATGAATGTTTTGAAATATTATTTTTCTATAAGAAAT
The DNA here is from genome assembly GCF_902635505.1 of Sarcophilus harrisii. NCBI lineage: Eukaryota > Metazoa > Chordata > Mammalia > Dasyuromorphia > Dasyuridae > Sarcophilus > Sarcophilus harrisii. The sequence continues at coordinate 45,307,832 of NC_045430.1, forward strand.
GATCACCTGGATAATTTCAGAGAGGTCTGGATTGACTTACATGAACTAATACTTAGTGAAATGAGCAGAAGCAGGAGAATATTATACATGGCAACAAGATTATATGATGATCAATTTCCAAAAATGAAATGATTGAGGTGGTCCCAATAATCTTGTGTTGAAGAGAGCCATCTACACCCAGAGAGAGAACTGTGGGAACTGAGTGTGAATCACAACATAGCATTGCACTCTTTTTCTTGTTGTGTGCTTGCATTTTGTTTTCCTTCCCATTTTTTTTCTTTTTGATCTTATTTTTCTTGTGCAGCAAGATTATTGTATAAATATTTATACATAAATTGGATTTAACATATATTTAATATGTTTAACATATATTGAATTACTTGCCATCTTGGAGAGGGAGAAAGGTTAAGGAGGGGAAAATTTGGAACACAAGGTTTAGTAAGGGTCAATGTTGAAAAATTATCTATGCATATGTTTTGAAAATAAAAAAGCATTTTAGAAAAGGATTAGATTATTTAGTTTCCAATTAATTTTTGGTCTATTTTCCCCTGGCCTTTTATAATTTTGTTGCATAATGATCTGAAAAAAATGCATTTACTATTTCTGCCTTTCTGCATTTCATTTTGTGTTTTTTATACATGGTCAATTTTGGGGTAGGTTTCATGTACTGAGTGAAAAAAGTGTATTCCTTTCTCTCTCCATTCAATTTTTTCCAAAGATTTATTATACCTAAATTTTCTAGTATTCTCTTTATCTCCTTAACTTCTTTCTTTTTTCTTGGTGGTTCAATGGTTGAGAAGTCTCAATAGAATAGTTTTTCAGTCTTATTCTTGCAGTTCTCTTAACTTCTCTAAGAATTTGGATGATACACCATTTGGTGCATATACATTTAGTATTTATATTACTTCATTATCTATGGTACCCTTTAGCAAGAAGTAATTTACTTCCTTTTCTCTTTTAATTAGATCTATTTTTGCTTTTGCTTTATCTGAGATCAGTATTACTACCCCTGCTTTTATTACTTCAGCTGAAGCATAATAGACTCTGCTCCAGCCTATTACCTTTACTCTGAATGTATCACTTTGCTTTAAATGTGTTTCTTGTAAAAAATATATTGTAGGATTCAGGCTTTCAGTACAGTCTTCCATCTGCTCCCATTTTATGAAAGAGTTCATACCATTCATATTCAAGGTTAAAATCGCTAACTATATATTTTCCACCATCTTCATGTCAACAAATTATATTTTTCTTTTTTTTTTCCTTTTTTCTTTCCCCTCCTCCATGTTTTGCTTCTGACTACTACCTCCCTCAAACAATCCTTTCAGTCTACAGATCTTCACCCTTTTTATACTTTTTTCCCTTCTACTTCTGTTCTCCCTTCTTTTAGCCTCCTCCTTACTTTTCCACTTTCCCCTCCTACTTTTCTATAGGATGGACAAGTTTTCTCTGAACTTAAATATGTTTGATATTCTCTCTTTTAGACAAATCTGATGAGAGAAATATTCACATAATGTTCATTTCCCTCCCTTCTTTCCCTCAATTGTAATAGTTTTTTTGCCTCTCCTGTTTAATCTTCTTCCAGTTGAACCCTCTTTCTGCCTCATTTCTTTTCCATATTATCACAATAAAATACATTATACCCATACCCTCTAAGTATACCCACATCAGAAAAATATTCTCAAGAGTTCTTTCTTTTTTACCTTTATATTCTTCTCTTCAGTTTTGTATTGGAAAATAAACTTTTTGTTCATCTCTGGTCATTTTATCAGAAATGAATGAAATTCATATGTTTGATTGAATGTCCATCTTTTCTCCTGAAAGATAATACTCAAATTTGCTGCGTAGGTGATTCTTGGCTTCATTTCAAATTCATTTTGGAATATCAAATTCCAGGTCCTTCATTCCTATAAAGTGGAAGTTTCTTAGTCCTGGGTAATCCTGAATGTGGCTCCTTGATATTTGATTTTTTTCCCCTTCTGCCTGCTTGCAAAAATTTTTTCCTTGCTCTGATAATTCTCAAATTTCACTACAATGTTCCCTGAAGTTTTCATTTTGAGGCATCTTTCAGGAGTTGATTGGTGAAGTCTTTCAATGGTTATTTTATCTAAGTTCTAGGACGTCAGGGCAGCTTGATGATTTCCTGAAAGATGATGTCTATGTTTTTTTTTTTCATTGTGGTTTTCAAGAAGTCTAATAATTCTTAGATTATGTCTTCTAGATCTATTTTCCAGATATGTTGTTTTTCCAATGAGGTATTTATATTTTTTTCAATTTTTTTTTCATTCTTTTGAGGGGATTTTGACTGATTTTTGAAGTCTTGAGTCATTCACTTCACTTTGTTCAATTCTAATTTTTAATGAATGATTTTCTTCAGTTAACTTTTATATCTCCTTTTGCATTTGACCAATTGAAATTTTAAATGAGGTGTTTTGTTCATTTTTTTCCATTTCACAAATTCTGTTTTTCAAGTTGTTTTCTTTTTCCATTTCATCAAATCTATTTTGTAAGGATTTATACATCTTTTCCATTTCATCAAATCTCTTTTGTAAGGAGATAAACGATTTTTTCCAATTCACTAAATCTATCTTAAGGAGTTTTCTTCAGATATATATTTTTTCTTTTCCAATCTCTCTTGCAAAGATTTCATTTCCTTTCCTCATTTTTCTCCTAACTCTCTTTTAAGATCCTTTTTTAATTCTTCCAAGAGAGCTATTTGAGATGGGGACCAACTCATATCACTCTTTGAGGCTTTATATACAGAGATGATTTACCTTTAGGATCCTCAGGGTTTGAGGTCTGATGTCTTTCTCCATTAAACTCTCTATGGTCTTTTTGGGTTTTTGCTCAATTTTTTTTAGAGATTAATGTCTGCTCTTAGGGAAGAGGGGAAATTCTCCCAAGATTCCTCTACAGGTGACAGGGGCTTTAGATTACCCCTTTAGATTGCTAACTGAGTTCCAGTGCTGTGTGTGCATGGCCATGTTCTGCATTATTCTGGGATTCAAAGGTTCACTATTTACATTTTATAATTGCATACACTGGTTTGTAACTGGAACAAAGTAATGAAAACTGCTGTATTTTGGCTAAGAGCCTCCTGCTAGATTCTCTAGTTTGAGTTTGACACAGCATCCTGGATCCCTGCACTGCACCTGCAATCAACAGACTCCCACCATGCCTGCATCTGGTAGAAATGTGTTAAACTCCAAATATTTGTGGCTTCTGTCACTCCAAAACCAGTTCAGAAGTTTGATCTGTTATTGATCTGAAGGACATCAGGAGAAACTCAGATAAAGACCTATCTAGTCTCTGCCATCTTGCCTTTGCCTCCCCTCCCCATTTAATTGTTTTCTAAGATTGTTGAACCAGTCAATGGAATGGCTTTGAGTTCAGTTCTTCCAGAAAAGGTATCACCTTCAGAAAAAGCTTTGCTTTATTAACAGTAATTTCAACAACATACTTTCTTTTCCCTTAAAGAAGACTGCATGTGACCCAACTTGAATCCTAAAAATGGATGGGACACACTAAGATGTAAGAAAGTAACTAGGACACACTGTGTTTGGGCCCTAAGCAGCTTCTTTATCATGATCTTTCTATGGGGACAATAGCACAATCTAATGCAAATTTTCACTGAGATAAAAGAAATGTTTCAAAAGGAAGCAACAGCAGACTTTGGAGCTTCCACTCTTCTATCACCACAGGGTCATATTCAGCATCAGAGTGGCCCTACACCAAAAGTGTATAAGGAAGAAGAATGCTATCATGCGATTTAATCAAAACCTCCTATTTTTTCCTGATTTATTTGAAAGAGGTCCATAAGTATTCTACCTCTATCCTTAGGAGCAAAAGGCTAAGCTACCTAACACTGTATTGTACAATAAATTTTCTCCATTCCAGGAAATTGGAACTTCAAACTATTGAGTCTTTAAGTGTTGTCTCATATTGGTACGTCAGACATACGACAGTGGACATTTTATGGAAACTTACAAAGAGTATATAATTTAAAGTTATAGGGAAAAATTTTTAAAAATACATACAACTTGTATGCAAATGAAGTTTTCTCTTATTAATCTTTATGAGGTTTCTACTTCTGATCAAGACAAGACAGAGCAGAGAATATGATGAATATAGCAAGGAGGGCTCATTTATAGTATAATAATAAAGCCAGTGAGGAACCATCCTTGCAGAGGTGAGGCTGGTTGACAGAAGTGATAGATGATCCCCATGGATCACCTTCCATGGCAAGCAATCATGCAAGCAGGATTTCATTCATCCAGAATGATCCATGAAGGCCGTTATCCAATGTCACAATGTAGTGTAGAGAAGCTCCTATGTTCCTGACACCTGTGTTGGCAGGCTCTACACTAACCTTAAAAAGCTTCTGGTAATTGTGGTCTACATGTCTGGGGTTGAAGGACTAGCCTCCCTGTAGCCCTATAAGTAGGGAAGTTTGAGAAAAACAGGTTATCAACCTCTTTTTTAGATTTTTTTCATGAGACTTATTAAAGTTTCAGATCCATTTTCTCTAAAGATGTTTTGTGACAAAAGCAGAAATAGAGCTGCCTTTTAAAATCCTTTTTCTATTTGTTCCTCTTCCTTTACTCAACAAATAGGCATTTGTCTGATTAATTTCAAAACTGATTAATCCATTAGGAATTAATTGAAAGAGCCCTTTTTTCTTTTTCTACAGAAGTTCCAATCTAATTGAAAGGTTTGCTGTTTAGGAAATATTATTTTGCTTCCTGAAATATCCCCATTAAAGGAATGGGGACTCATTTTTCAGGATAAGATTTCAAAAACTATTTGAAAAAGCACAAGTTGAGAAATTTTCAACAAAGTACAACAGAGAGACTTTTAAATAAAAATATATGACAAATGCAAACGGGGATGGAGAGGGATCAGGTTACAATTCCCCGCCCCCCCATAGAAGTGGTTTTTTTGTTTCTATAGGTTCAATCTAAGAACTTTCTAATCCACAGAAGCCAAGATTAACCCATTGTTCTTTGGCAGTCTTGATGACACCAAGCTACAGGTTTTCTACAACTCACCAAGTTAGCGGTGTCAGCAGGCATTGCTGCAAATTCATCCTTGCTCTTTCCTGACCTGGCACCTACCATGATGTAAATGATTTGCTCTTCTTTGAGTAGGAGAGGATGAAAAGAAATACAAAACATCTGCTAGGCCTCCAGATTCAAATCTCTTCGGACAATGTGGCCGAGTTTTCTGATGCTCTCACAGAACAAGAGAAAACTGAGTAGTTATAAAAGTAACAGGTCAAAATCAATGGCAGATATGGATTTAAGTGACCAGGCAAATGTGACTACTCCACTAATCATGGGATTTCACTGGTCCACAGTATTTGATCAGTGCAGATGTTTCTAGGATAATGCAAAGACAGGAACGGGATGAATTCAACATCAATAGGAATGCAGTGAGAACAATCACATTTCCACATCCATATTTTCCTCAGGCCAGAGGCTGCATCTAATGTTTTTATGTGTGATTCTTGCCAGAGTAAAGATCACAGTGAACTAGCAGCCAAGTTGCCCTTATTTCTTTAGAAGCAAGTCCAGCTGTACTGCAAGAAGCTGAGCTGCTACTTCTCTTATTCTTCTTGCTCTTTTAGCTCATCTATCACATCTTGAAGGCAGTTCTTGAGGATGAGATTTTTCACTTTGAAGATGTGGTCCTCCTGGCATTTTGTTCTCTCCTGAGTCTCTTGGTGCTTTCACTTTATCATGTCAATCGGCCTCTGGAGTCCTACAACAAAGTGATTTGCTTTCTCATCTTGGCATTGTTCATCAGATTCATCAAGTGTGCTTTGTGATGACCTCTCCAAATCTTCCTTTGTGTCAATAATATTAAATCTTCATAATCATGGTGATATTATAGACTGTCATCAACACTATTGCTGCTAATATCATTAAATATCTCTTAAAGTTCATTATCATCATTATCAAGCTATACTTATAGCTACTCATTCCTAAAAAGATGCCCAGGTTGTTCAAGGAACCATGATTATCTTTGTTCCTTTGTTTCATCTTCAGCACTGACTACCCATTGGGTGCTGATAGCTTCAGCATTTCAACTCAACTATTTCTTGACTTTCTTTTCTATCTGAAGATTCGATGTTCTTGTTGATAGTTTTCTGGATCCTTCTCTTTTTGACATTTTTCAGTGACAAAATGATGCCATGATTCCATATGAATTTTTTCTTTCTAATAAGTCATTTTTGCTGTCTTATTTATTTTTGAATCATTAGTAGCAACTGGTTCTTCCAGAGATGGATAATGTCCCCATCCACATTACATACAAGCATCTGGCAAATATTTGCAGTATTATGAAAGATTTTCTACCACTGTCAACCCAATGAAGGATAGGCCAACAAGTTTGGAGGCTAATGGGACACAATATACACATATAATTCCATGGTGTCCACCAGGATATAATCCAATGTCAATTTGTCTTTCAGATCGACAATTACAGAATATACTCACAATAAAACCATATTCTGAAGATAGACACACAATATATTGGTTCTTGAGCTCTTGCTTATCTTTCGTTCTGGGAAGTTTGGCTATCTTAAACGGTTTCCTGGATTCTAGTGTCCCCAAGTTCTTCATAAATACACACACACACACACACACACACACACACACATATGTACATATATAGATTTTGTACATATGTATGTGTGTATATAGATATATAGTTAGATATAATCTATCTATATATGCAGATACATCGATCTATTTATACATCTAAAGCCATCTATCTATATAACCCAAAACTGATGAAAATCAATACATACAATGACAACTATCATGACAGCAAGTTCTCTGGCTGCCAATCTGACCTACAAAAATGACCTTCAGTCAACCAATGGCTTGATGATAATAGGATATATATATATATATATATATATATATATATATATATATATATAATGAGCTGTTTTCTGTAGTGGAGATATATATATATATATATGTGTGTGTGTGTGTGTGTGTGTGTGTATTTTTATTTAGCCAATTCTAATTTTTTAAGGAGATGTTTTCTTCACTAATTTTTATCCTTCCTTTTCCAAGCTATTGACCTTTTTTTAACCATAATATTCCTGCATAATTGTAATTTCTCTTTCCAATTTTTCTTCTGCCTCTCTTACTTAACTTTAATTTTTTTTTTTTGAGTTTATCTAAAAGGATATTTTTGGCTTGAGAACAATTCGCATATAGGCTTCACATATAGGCATTTTGACACTGATTTTTTCTTCTGAGTTTCCATTTTGATCTTTCCTGTTGCCATAGTAATTTTCTATGGTCAGGGCTTTTTTTTGAATTTTCACTCATTTTTTAAAAAAAAATTTAGCTCTATTGCTGGAGCACAGGAGTCACCATCCTAAACTTCTTGTGTTGAGGGCCTTGGACCTAGTCACTAACTTTTTTCTTTAGGGTCTCATATGCATTTCATTCTACATTGGACTGGACTAGTCTAGTTTCACAAGGTTACATGACTGGCAGTTTGCCTTATACACTGGAGCTGAAGGCCTCACAGTTGGTAATACCCCAAAATTCATTTCTTAGTTTTCACATTAATTTATCATCTCTTTGTCAAAAGATGAGCATCATTCTGCTTTATTGGGCTTCTGAAATGACCATTCATCATTAAGTTGATCAGAGTTACTTAATTCTTTCAGAATTTTTCATTTTATTATATTGATGTTAAATTAGAATTGCTCTTATACTTCTGATGAGTTTATCCTGGGTTCACACAAGACTTTTTTATGTCTTTTTGAAACTATTTTCTCATTTCTTACAAAATTATAATATGCAACTAAATATATAAAACCATCCTCAAATATAGGCCTTTGTTTAGTTTTTATGTTTTTGTTACCACAAATAGAATTGCTATAAACAATTTGAAACAAATTAAACTTTCTCTCCTTCTGTTATTTCTTTTGGATGAAGAATCAGCAAAAAAAAAAAATATGTGATTAGGCATGTAGTATTTTTTAATTATTTTATCTATCTCATTAATTTTTTTAATTACATGTAAAAATTATAACATTTTTAAAAAGTGTTGATTTCCTAATTATCTTTCCCCCACCATTTCTCCTTCCTTAAGGAGGGCAATTTTATATTGATTATGTATGTAAAGTCATGCAAAAATATGTTTCTACATTAGCCATCTTGCAAAAAATAAAAATAAAGTTTTAAAAAATATGCTTCAATTTACATTCAGAGTTTTCTCCCTAGAAATAGATAGCATTCTTTTTTCATGAATTCTTTGAAAATATCTTGATCATCTGGAATTATGCCCAAAAAGTTATCAAACTGTGCATACCCTTTGATCCAGCAGTGCCACTACTGGGCTTATATCCCAAAGAGATACTAAAGAAGGAAAAGGGACCTGTATGTGCCAAAATGTTTGTGGCAGCCATGTTTGTAGTGACTAGAAACTGGAAAATGAATGGATGCCCATCAATTGGAGAATGGTGGGTAAATTGTGGTATATGAATGTCATGGAATATTATTGTTATGTAAGAAATGACCAGCAGGATGAGTACAGAGAGCCTTGGAGAGACTTACATGAACTGAAGCTAAGTGAAATGAGCAGAACCAGGAGATCATTATATACTTCAACAATGATACTGTATGAGGATGCATTCTGATGGAAATGGATATCTTTAACAAAGAGAAGATCTAACTCAGTTCCAATTAATCAGTGATGGACAGAAGCAGCTACACCCACAGAAGGTACACTGGGAAGTGAGTGTAAACTGTTTTCATTTTTGTTTTTATTCCCAGGTTATTTTTACCTTCTGAATCCAATTCTCCCTGTGCAACAAGAGAACTGTTCAGTTCTGCACATGTATATTGTATCTAGGATATACTATAACATATTTAACATGTATAGGACTGTTTGCCATCTGGGGGAGGGGGTGGAGGGAGGGAGGGGAAAAATCAGAACAGAAGTGAGTGCAAGGGATAATGTTATAAAAAATTACCCTGGCATTGGTTCTGTCAATAAAAAGTTATAATTATTAAAAAAAATATATATCTTGATCACAGCAGATAAATCCTGCACAGTGATCATCCATACAATAATGCAGTTACTGGGTACAATACAACTTTTTTCTGTTCAATTCATTTTGCATGAGGTCATATAAGTTTTCCCAGCTTTTTCTAAAAACATCCTGCTTATCAATTGCTAAAGCAAAATAATATTCGATCAAATCATCTATCGCAACTTTCTTTGCCATTCTACAGTTGATAGGTAGTCCAGTGACTTTCAGTGCTTTGCTCATAAAAAAACTGATATATATATATATATATATATATATTCTTTCCATGAATAGGTTTTTTTATTTTGTCTTTTATCTGTTTGGGATATAGACCTAATTGTAATATGGCTGAATCAATGGGGTATGTACATTTTTATAGATCTTAGATGTAGTTCCAAATTACTTCTGATTGGGATGGACAAATTCATAACTCCACCAACAATGCATTGGTGTCCAAATTTTTTTGCATTCTTTCCAATATTTGTCATGTTGCTTTTCTATTATGTAACCCAATCTGACAGGTGTGAAATAGTATCTCAAAGTAATTTCCATTTTTGTTTCTCTAATCAAGTACTAATTTAGAACATTTTAAAGTTGCTGATGATAGTTTTGGTTTTTTTTCTGAAAATTGTCTATTCATTCTTATTTTTATAAAATTGGCTCAAAATCCCTCCATATTTGAAAAATGAGACCTTTAGCAGAGAAACTTGCTTTAAAAAATTGTCCAGTTTCCTATTTTTCTTCTAATTTTGGCTGTGTTAGTTTTGTTTGTACAAAACTTTTTATTTCATGTAATCAGAAGTATCTGTTGCATTTCCCATAATCCTCTGTTTCTGTGTTGCGAAAACTACTGCTTGTAATATTGCTTGAGATTTGGAATTGTGTGGCAGTCTTCTTTAGCATTTTTTTTAATTAATGCCCTTGATTTTTTTTTTTATCTTTTACTAGTGAATTTTGTTCCTATTTTTTCTAGTTCTATTAAATAATATGGTGATTTAATAGGGCATTGAATAAATAAATTAACTTTGATTAGAAACTAAGTTATTTTTTATTATATTGGTTTGGACTATGTATAAACATTTAATGCTTCTCCAATAGTTTAAATCTGATTTTCTTTGTGTGAAAAGTCTTATGTAATTGTATTCAAATAATTCCTGAGTTTATGGCAGTTAGACTCACATATGTTTTATGTTGTCTGCAATTATTTCAAGTGAAATTTCTTTTTATGTTTCACTGCTGAATTTTGTTGATAATATAAAGAAATGTCCATAATTTATATGAGTTTATTTTATATTCTCCAAATGTGCTGAAGTTTGTATTTCAAGTAGATTTTTTTTTAATTGATTCTTTAGGATTCTCTAAGTTTATCATCATATCATCTACAAAGATGTTTACCCAATGCCTATTTTTATAGCTTTCCTCTGTTTTATATGGAATCCTTCTGACTTCCCTTTAATGTTAATATTCTTAGAAAACACATGTAAAATCTTCCCATGCAGAAAACTGTTTAACTTTATTTATTTCCTTATAATTTCTGTAACATATTTATTTTGTTATGCTTCCCTTATAATTTTACATTTGAAAGTCATATCTCCTATTCAGCTCTGCTCCCCTACTCAGGAATGCCTGAAAGTTCCCTATTGCATTTCATTTCCATTTTATCTTGAGGAATTATAATCAGTTTTGCTGGGTAGTTTATTCTTGGTTGCAATTCTAGCATCTTTCTCTTTCTCTTTCATTTTTTGAGCATCATATTCTAATATTTTCACTCCTTTAATGTGGTAGATGTTAAATCTTGTATGATTCTACTTCATGCTATTTTAGTGATATATGTGTCTACATAAAGAATTTTTCTTTTACCTGAGAGCTCTGAAATTTGACTATAATGTCTTTTGAGAGTTTTCATTTTTGAAACTCTTTCAGGAAATAATCAGTGAATTCTCTTGATTTCTATTTTACTTTCATCATCTCAGATACCAGAGCAGTTTTCCTTACCAATTTTTTGAAATATGAGTCTAAGCTTTTTCTTTGACCATGGTTTTAAGATGATAGAATGATTCTTAAATTATGTCGTCTCAATCTATTTTCCAGACAAATTGTTCTTTAATGACATGTTTCACTTTCTTTTTCACTTTTCCCATCTTTTTGGAATTATTGTTTCTTGATGTCTCATCAATTCATGAAATTACTCTTTATTAACTAATTAATTTGTGTTTGTTTATTTATTTATTTTTGCTGAGGCAATTGAGATTAAGGGAATTCTCCAGGGTCAGATAGCTAGGAAGTGTTATTTGAACTCAGGTCCTCCTAACTTCAGGGCTTGCCTCTATTTATTGCACCACCTAGCTGCCTCCACCAATTTATTTTTTAAGAAATTATTTTTTTCTATTTGGTCAATTCTGCTTTTTTTAGGGAATTATTTTTTCAGAACCTGAATTTTTTCCTGTATTTCCAAGCTGTTAATTCCCCTTCCATTATTTTTCTTCTTTTGCTTTCATTTAATTACCAGTGGGTTTTTTTTCCCCATCTACCATTCTTATTTGATTTTGAAAGTTATTTTTTGCTCTTTCTGTAATTCTTCTTAGGCTCATATCCAATTACTTTTTCTCCTTTGACGCTTTGCTTACTGCTCATTTGATACTGTCGTTTACTGAGTTTGTATACTGATATATTATGCTTACTACTACATATTGCCATTATTAGTAGTCATTTTTATGGTTATTTGTCATTATTTCACACTCTTTATTTGGAATTTTATGTTAATGTTGGACTAAGTTCAGGCATTGGAAGAAATACAACTTCAAATTCTGTTTGTTTTTTTGTTTTTGTTTTTGCACTGCTATTATCAATTCTGGAAATTTTGGAAAATTCCTTTGTTTTCAAGTTGCTATGTGACCTGAGGGTACGTTTTATCTTTGTTTTTCTGTTTGCATTCTGGTACTTACTCTGGATCTCTTGTCATTGCAATAGATATTGTTCTTCATGGAACTGTTCCCTTGAGACTAGAAAAAAATTCTGTTCCTCAAAGTCTGTCTTTCCTTGAGGGATGTAGTAATAATCTCTCAAAGCTACCTGTTCCCCTTTTCCAGAAATGGTCCTCTCTTTCCTTGAGCTTTATACACATTTTTATACACATTCCGAGAAATGTGTATAAAAATGAAGTTGCTAAACATTTCCTTTTCAGGGATTTAATTTCCTGAAAGTTTTGACAAAGTTCTCTACCTTTGCGATATGACACAGAAGTAGGTATAATAGACAATGGAATTGCCAAGTACAGTTCAGTCCTGAGTCTGATCAGTTGCTAAAGCTTTTTTTTTTCATTCTCTCTGGTTTGAGAACTTTTGAAACTGTTGTAGCTTTTGTCACATTTACTGTTCTATCATTATTGTCTCTTGACCATTTTACTCACAGTTATCAAAGATCTTTCTTTCCTTCTCCTATATTGCTTTGGACAAGAAGAATGTGTCACTCTAATTTTTTGCTGACTCCTCTATTCTAGAATTCAATTGAGACATTATTTAAAGTTGTTTGATGGGTAATATTGTGGAAAGCTCAGCTTTCAAGATATTTTCAAACATATAACAATAAAAACTTTCTTCCTCATTATGAAATGATTTTAAGATATAAGATTAGCAGTTCTTAAAGGAAGAAACCCAAGTTATATATAGTCATCTGAAAAACAATTTCCAAAATATTATAATGATTTAAATGTAAAAGGCAGTTTAAAGAAAGACTCATGTTGAGCAAAGAAGTTGGGTCATTCAAATAGCAAAAGCTGGAGATGGGCATATATTTGCTGCAAAGAAGCAGAGTAGCATTTAGATAGAAGACTGACTGATTATCTAGGTTTAAGAAGTTGTTCATAATACAGATTGAATCTAAAGTAGATTTGCATAGATCCCCATCCTCAGACTGTATCTTTCATTCACTCAGGAAGAATTGGATTCAAATTCTGCATCTGTCATGAGATCAAATGTCGAAGCATGAATACGTTACTTTGTCTCTCAGCTCTCTAGGCAACTCTCTGAAACCATAATTTAATGAAGAGTATTATTTTTTCTCAATGCATCATTTTCATATGGATGGAATCTAGGTCCAGACAAGAAACCTAGCTAGGGAAGAAAGAGAGACAGAAAGAGACACAGAGTCAGTCAGACTGAAAGATACACAAATACAGAAAAACAGCTAGACACGGCAAAATAGAGAGACGGAGAGAGGGGCAAAAACAGAGACACGGAGAGATAGAGGCACAGAATGATACAGACATACAGAGATAGAGAAATAGAAAAAAGAGACATAGTGAGTAAGAAACAAACAGAAATGAAAATGGGTGAAAGTTAATAAAATATTGCAAGTATAAATGAAATTTTAAAAAACAAACTAAACAGACACATTACATCAACAATTTGTAAGTAAAATGTTCTTGAAATATTTCTTATATTTTAAATTTAATATTTCAAATCTTAGATAACATTCTGAAACATATTTTTATAAAATATAAGATGCACAAAGAAGTTTACTTTTGTTCTCGCCTTAAACATATAAAACATTTTTAAAGTTTACTTCAAAAATCAAAAGGCTAATTTGAGGAAACGGCGAGGTTTCATATATCCAACTTGAGAAAACCCAAATCACTTTATATTAATTTCCACAGAGAGGGGAAATGGGGTATTAGAATATCTTGGGATAACTTCTTAATAGACTAATAATATCCATATGTATGATGACCAGGGACATAGATTTAGAGTGAATAAGATGACTACTTCATTTCACTTCTGGTATCATACATTTCATCATGGTAATTGCCATCTAGCAACACTTTTTTTTTACCCTTAGTTTGCTTTTATGATATTCTGTGGTATTTCTATTTCATATTCAATAACTATTTATAAAGATATATCTCTAAATGCATTTGTCTCTGTTAAAATAAACTATTGTATTTCTTACATCAAAAACTATTTCCCTTATCATTCCTTGAGTTCTAGCTATTTCCATTTTTCCCCTATAAGTGTACCACTCTGGAGGGTTATATGATGACAGAATGAAAACATAAACAAGAAAGATCATGTTTTATTTATTTATTAATATTTGTGTGGCTTATCTGAATTCTTCCCTCCTAATGCCCCCCAAAAAAGAAAGAAATGAAAATGAGGAAGTATTCCCAAAAAAGGTATTTTAAAATGAAACCTAGCTCAGACTGCTACCCTGTCTGTATGGCCTTAAATCTAATCATCCCGTTCACATGGAAAATCGAGTTTTGGGGTTTTTTTCAATGTTACATTTGAAAGAGGCCAGAAATGAATTTTTAGTATCTTGACTCAAATCTCTTCTCTGACACTTTCTATGTAATCATGGAAAAATAACCACTTTTGAACCTCATGTTCCTCCACTGTAAAATGAGAAAAATTAAACTATATGGCTTTTGATTTCCTTGCCAATTTACATATATGCTCCGATATTCTCCTTCAGGTGCAATGATCATATAGTCTCTAATAAGGCATACATAATTTCACACCCATACTTCAACAACAGATTGGTAAGTAATCTTTCTGGACTCAAGATTTGCCATAAGCTAATCAGAATATTTATGTCTTTTAGTGTCATTTACATTTTTATTACTATGGTGCTGACTCTTATCATTCTGAATATTCTGCTTACTTTAAAGGTGTTTTAACTTTTTGAACCTTGAAGGCATTGGGAATTTACCCATTCACTATATACAACTAGCAAAATATGTATATTCATATATACATAGCTATATATAAATGCATATATATGGCAACTGGCAAAATATGTACAACATATATATACATAAAAATATATAACACCTGATAAATATATAATGTATATAAACATAGCAAATAGAAAAATACATACATACATAAATAGATATACATATATATATATATATATGTAAGTTGATAAAAACACAAAGATAGATAGATTGATTGATAAATAGACAGATAGAGTCTTAGACACATGAAATGCATGGAGGTAACTTTAGCACCAAGCCAAGATACTATTGATAGCATATTGCATAGCATATATCATGTTGGGTGACAGATTGGGAATAAGTCTATAAAATATATTTTACTAAGAAGTGAGCAAAAAACTGACTCTAATCCATACAATAATACCTCCCAGCTTTCTTTCCCTAGCAGAATAATAGCTCAGATCTTTTATTGTAGTTATAGAACACCATCATTTAATCATTTACTTTCATAATCACAGGTTTAAACTACAACATAGTATATAGCAGACATGATCTTTACTATTTGAGAGATAGGAAATAAAAACTGAGAATTCTACACTCTAAAATAGCATTTGACATTTTAGAAAACTGGACTCCAGCAGTTACTAAGTAAACCAAACTCACCACCTAGGAACTAAAGTAACCTTGAGACTGTCTTTCAAATCAGAAAGTCACAGAAGCTGAAGACCAAAACCTGACAAAATATCACACAATAAATCAACCAAGGTGAGGAAGTAAACTCAGGACAATTCAGGTCAACCTAAGACCTCTCATTTTATTGCAAGAGAAGACAGAAAAGCAACAACAGCTCTCAAGTGATATGCAAAACAAACATTTGATCGAATTCATAATGTGTTTCTGGAAATTATGAAGGTATTCAAGAAGAAGAAAACTAGACCTATAGCATTCACTTTGCCATTTTTAGGAAAAGATAAATTTAAAAATATCATAAGAAAAATGTTATAACATTTTTACTATAGTAAGTTATTACTTTTGCATATTTATGTATATATATGGAAACATATAAGATGGGTAGGTGGCACAGTATATAGAGCTCTGAAAGACTAAAGTTCAGATCCTTACTCTCTAGTAAGTATCCTCAGATACTATGTGAACTTTGACAAATTGTTTAACCCTGTTTGCCTCAGTTGTCTCATCTGTAAAATGAAATGGACAAGCAAATGGTGAACCACTTCCAAATCTCTGCCAAGAAAATTCCAAAAAGGGGCCCTGAAGAGCCAGACATGAATGAAAAACCTAAACACACACATATTTATTGAATGTATATTTTCATATATTTAAGTGGACACAGACACAGACACACACACACACACACACACACACACACACATATATATATATATATATATATATGTCCATATATATATCCAATATGTCCAAATTGAAGGACAGGTATATGTCTGTAAGCAATCAGAAGAATGTAATCATTTTGATTTACTAATTTGTACTTTGAGAAGAATTGTTGTAAAAAGTGTGAGAAGCAGAGACTTCCTTTCCAAATAAAAGATACTATGACCTCAAGTGAGCTGACTATAGGGTATTGGAATAAGTTAAAACTCAATGAAATGGATATGACTTTTTCCTTTTGGTTCTAAGAGATAAGGACATTTTCTTTTATGATTTCTTGAAATTTGATATCTGGATCTTTTCCTTAAAGATCATTTTTTTATTTAATAGCTTTTTATTTACAGGTTATATGTATGGGTAACTTTACAGCATTAACAATTGCCAAACCTCTTGTTCCAATTTTTCACCTCTTACCCCCCACCCCCTCCCCCAGATGGCAGAATGACCAGTAGATGTTAAATATATTAATATATAAATTAGATACACAATAAGTATACATGACCAAACTGTTATTTTGCTGTACAAAAAGAATCATACTCTGAAATATTGTATAATTAGCTTGTGAAGGAAATCAAAAATGCAGGTGGGCATGAATATAGGGATTGGGAATTCAACGTAATGGTTTTTAGTCATCTCCCAGAGTTCTTTCTCTTGGCGTAGCTGGTTCAGTTCATTACTGCTCCATTGGAAATGATTTGGTTAATCTTGCTGAGGATGGCCAGGTCCATCAGAACTGGTCATCATATAGTATTGTTGTTGAAGTATATAATGATCTCCTGGTCCTGCTCATTTCACTCAGCATCAGTTCATGTAAGTCTCTCCAGGCCTTTCTGAAATCATCCTGTTGGTCATTTCTTACAGAACAATAATATTCCATAATATTCATATACCACAATTTATTCAGCCATTCTCCAACTGATGGGCATCCATTCAGTTTTCAGTTTCTAGCCACTACAAAGAGGGCTGCCACAAACATTCGTGCACATACAGGTCCTAAAGATCATTTTCAGAGAATCTGATAGTTCCTAAATAATCTCTCCTGGAATTGTTTTCTAAATAAATCATTAAAAACAGTTGATTCCCCCCCATTTACAAGTAAAAAACAATTTGTAACATTCTTTTTAAAGAAAAAGTTTTAAAATTTGGAACTATGCTCAAAGAGTTATCAAACTGTGCATACTCTTTGATCCAGCAGTGTTACTACTGGGCTTATTTCCCAAAGAGACCTTAAAGAAGGGAAAGGGACCTGTATGTGCACGAATGTTTGTCAACAATACTATATGAGGATATATTCTGATGGAAGTGGATATCTTTGGCAATGAGAAGATGCAATTCAGTTCTAATTGATCAATGAAGGACAGAATTAGCTACACCCAGAGAAAGAACACTGAGAAATGAATGTGGACTACTTACATTTTTGTTTTGCTTCCCAGGTTATTTTTACCTTCTAGATCTGATTTTTCTGGTGCAACAAGAGAACCATATGGATCTGTACACATATATTGTATTTAAAATATACTTTAACATGTTTAACATATATGAGACTGTCTGCATCTAGGGGAGAAGGTGAAAAGAGGGAAGGGAAAAGTTGAAGCTGTGGAAATGTTTGTTTTATTACATAAATTAAAAATAAAATAAATTTTAAAAGAAGAAAAATTTTAAGTTCAAATCCTATCCTTCCTTCCCTTTTTTTTCCCTCTCTTGAAATGGTATGCGATCTAATGTCGATTATCCATGTGCAACCAAGTAAAAACATATTTTCACATCAGTAATTTTGTGGAAGAAAATTTGAGAAACATAAAAAGAAGGAAACTATGTTTTAATCTGTATTGAGATGCTATTAGTTCCTTTTCTGTAACACAATAAGTTATTTTTGATGGTAGATCTCAAAATTTTATTTTATTTTTCCATATTTTGACTCTGATCTCATATTTTCAGTGTTTTATGGAGTTATTAAATTCTAATTGTTCTCTTCTTTTTCTAGGGGAGTCTACTACTTGAATGTTTTCACTTTTTATTCTAAACTATTTTTTCTTTATCAAGACTTTTTTTCCTCTCAAGATAATATGATCGTATTTTTAAAACTGTATGGAACCTTAGAGGTCATTGATTCTACCATTCCCCATTTTATCAGTAAGAAGGCTTTGGCATAGACAGATTAATTGATTTGACCTTCTATCCCCACACATTCTTCAAAAAATCATTTGCTTCTTTTTTTTGCATTCATTCATACTTCTTATGAATAAGAAATTTTGATTCATAAAAAAAAACCTTTGAGTTTTTTTGTTAATCTTTGATTAGCTCATAATCTCTTTACATATAAAATTTGTTCATTGTTAGCTCTTTCTTTTGTTGACTCATTTCTCAATTTTAGTTTCTTGATTGAGCCATTCTTCTAGGGACAGATACCATTCCCTCTTATGGATTATTGTTTAAGCTCTTTTTCTAGCTTTCCTTCTATAATCTGGATATTACTGTTTCTGTATCTTGAGTCAATGACCCAATTTTCTACAGTAATTCCGATGTAGGCTACCAAGGTACTAGCTTTTTTAATATTTCCAGGGTAACTCCTTTGGGATTGTTTCCCATGTATTAATCTGATTTTTATCTTCTCCTGTGGCTCAGAAATCACTTCCTTTAGCCCTCTGGAAAGACCCAGTATGTATGCCCTAAGTTCTCTCATTTTCATGTACAATGGATAACCAGGTTGACGCTTAACTACTCAGACCCTATTACAATTGTTTTAGCAGACCTTTTGGATTATTTGTTTCCAAACCTGCTTGATAATTTATTACAATTTTTTTTATTTCTTTAATCCTCCAATATATAGTTATGGAAGGCACTAATTAATAGTTTAGGACAATCAGTTAATAAGGAAATATTACTAAGTAGTTACTATATGCTAGGCAGTACACTAGACAGTGATATTTGAATTATGTATTGAAATAAGTAAACTATTTTTTGAAGTAGAGATGAGCAGTTAGTGCATTCCAGATTGAAAATAGGCCTGGGAATGGAGTGTCATGAAAGAAGAGAAAAATAAAAGACCACTATACCTTAGCTTATGTTTTTAGGGAAAACAATAATAAAACATGATGAAGGAAATCTTTGCAACTTTTAATACTGACTTCTACTATATAAATGAGGAAAATATTTAACAATAATAACAACCAAATCTCATATTAAATGAAAGGATCAGTTTTGGTTCTATCTTGATAAACATAAAATACTCAGTTTCTTCTTGTTTGTTTATTATTCCAAAAGAGTGCAAATATTACATAATAGAAATATTATTTTGCAATGTGGTCAATGTTGAGGTTTTGCTGTCATTTTCCACTAACTCATCAAGTATCAAAGTATGTGGACATGTTTTGGAACTTATTCTATCTTTATTTCTGTCTCTCTAAAAATAAAAGATATGATACACTCTTCCCTTTTAAAACTACAATTTCTTTTGAAACCTTGATTTAATTCATAAAGATAGTGTCAATATTGATTAGCATTAGTTCTTCTAGAAGTATGCCATCTTGTTTGTGAGATAAAGATTTCATATTTAGAATGAAAACAGTTAAATCAGTGTTCTTGAACTACTCTAAAAACAATGTGATTTGATAACTTTATTCTCAATTCCTGCAATTTTGTTTTCATGATGGAAATAAAAAGACAATACATTGGAATTATTTGGCATTTTCATTTGTTTCATGGGTTATCATCGTCAAATAATTGATTCTCTCCTGTTGATTATCTACTACATGATTAGTAGCAAGCATAGTATGATGTTAGAATCATATTAAAAATCTTTCCAACTTGATAGTACCCACCAGTAAAAATGTTCCATTGGCATAGGCTTAAAAAGCAAAGTTATCTTAATAATATAATGACAGAGTCAAACTTTTATGAAATAAAATCAGATTAGATATTGATATTTTAGCTCCAAATTATATCACTGAATGGACACCATACAAGAAAGGGAAAGACTTTTAAGCTATATATAATGACAATTTTTTTTTCGTTGTTGTTTTGTCTTTACTATTTTCCAGGACCCACACATCTGTGGAATTTATTTTAGTGGAATTTATTTTAAGGTAGTAAATGAGGAGAAGCTGGACATGGTATTCTCTCAATTAAATGTGATTACAGTTATGCTGGACTGTCAGCATATATGCCATTGTGAATATGTCCTCCCAGTTATCACAAAATTACTACCTTCCCATATGGCCCCAAATTAAGGTACAATGAACTGGAAATTCTAGATATCAACTCCAGACTATTGCCTTCCCTGTTAAGCACTATGTACAAAGAAGTCTACATATCAATTTTACATATTCCTATTTACCTTTCAATCTGAGTTCCATCATAGGCTTGTTGCTGTTCAGTAATTTCACTAATGACCAACTCTTCATGACCTTATTTGGGGTTTTCTGGGCAAAGATACTAGAATGATTTTCTATTTTTTTTCTCCAGCTCATTTTGCAGATAGAGAAACTGAGGTAAATGATCATACAGTTAGCAAATAACTGAGGTTATATTTGAACTCAGGTGTTCTTGACTCCAGGCCCAATACTCTATCCTACCAATTAGTTGCCCACCATGACAGGGAAACTACAAGTTGTTGTTGTTGTTGTTTTGCATGTCATTCTAATTCTATTTTAGTTGAGATGTATAATTCCTCAATGTTCATTACTGACTTTGTTACCTTCTGATACTAAATCTTGACTTGAACTTTAGACTTTTTAGCCTCCATTAAACATGATAGCTGTTAATAATTAATGTCATAAATTTGAATGCTTCTTTCCTTTATGCAAAACTGAATTCATATGATCCTTCAAACCCACAATTTCTGTAACTATAATCTAGAAATTTCAATTCCATTGAATGGGCTGAGATAAGTGTCTTTGGGTCTATATGACTACTTAACTAAGACTGCCTAAGTATAAGAGTCTGACTACCTATGTATAAGTCTTTTCAAAACATCAAAAAAATGGAACTTTTTTTGAAGTAATTACAATGTCAAATATTATGATAAATTCAATCATTCCTATGAGTACACAGACATGGATAAGTGGGGAAATGTTATAGTGCATTTTATAACACTGATGACTATTCATATACAAATTTATAACACATTTATAACAATGATTACTTCTAACTAAGCATTTAGTCCTGACAACCTGCCATTTATATAATTAATCAACAAATCTTAGACACAGACTGAGGAATCAGGTGAAGTCAAGTTTTTCAGATTAAACAAAGAAGCATCATTAATCATCATAATAACATAATTTAAAGTATCTGATTGCAATTATGAATCATCACTCTAAAAATATAATTTAATGTTAAAAACCAATCTTTATATTTTGTGGGTACTCATCAATTTTCATTGAATACTAAATTTTTGCTGCCATGAAATTGAGGATTATTATAGAAATCATAAAAATGTTATAAAATTTTTAAAATGTGTTTAAGTTGGTCTTATGAAAAAATAGAGTATCTATCTTTCTTTCTGAATATACCTATATGTGTGTATACAAATATATATATATAGCCTGTATGCATATATACATACATATACATGAATTTATGTATACAAATATACATGAACATACATATACAAATGTTATCTGTTATTTGAAGGTTGATTTAGCCGGGTTTTGAGAGGTCCTATTAATTTTGCTTTGTAACATTTATATATTTATTCATTCATGCATTTATTTAAAACATAGAAACTGTTCAGAGTAGACAATGAATTTACCATGGCAAAATGCAAAATAAAGAAAACATATTTAATGACTTTCAGTTCTACTTAGCTTCAATTTATTTGCATAATCATGGGTGGTATAATGGGGGAGGGAAATAAAAAGACTAAGAATGACTATATTTTCATACTAGAAAAAAATATTTAT
Source organism: Sarcophilus harrisii (assembly GCF_902635505.1). NCBI lineage: Eukaryota > Metazoa > Chordata > Mammalia > Dasyuromorphia > Dasyuridae > Sarcophilus > Sarcophilus harrisii. The sequence goes on from NC_045430.1 coordinate 45,329,913, forward strand.
TTAACTTCAAAAAATATGTTTCACTTAGCCAGTGGCAAGGTGGCTCAGTGTGGGAACAGTGCAAGAATCCATGGTGGTGGGGTGTCTATGAACTAGGGAATCTACCAGGAGGATCTTAGCCAAAATAATCAGTATTTACTACTCTGATCTTGTTACAAGCCAGTGGATAAGCAGACTAGCATTAAGACATCCAAAACAAATTCAGAAGTCAAATAGTGAGCCTCTGAATCCCAGAATAATGTGGGACTTGGCCATGGCCACCAAGCAAAGAAAGTCAGCAGCACCAACTCAGAACAGTCACTGTCACCTGAAGAGGAAACTTAGGACAATCTCCCCTTTGCCCTAAGTGCAGACCCCAATCTTTAAAAAATGAGCCAAAAAAAAAAAAAAAAAAAAAAAAGGACTCTGACCATAGATAATTTTTTATGAAGACAGAGAAGAACTGACCTCAAACCCTGAGGGCACTAAAAGCAAATCATTGTTTTGTTTTGTTTTTCTTTTGCACATTTCTTTTAAAATAATAACAAAATTATCTAGGATATATAGAAAATCTCACTGAGATTTGCAGGGTGTTTAACAGATATCTTCTCATTTAATCTTCACAAGAACCATATAAACTGGGTTTATTTTAAAGATTTGGATACTGAATTTGAAGGTTAGATGACTCATCTAAAGTGAAATAACTAGTGAGTTTTTAAAATGGAATTTGATTTTAGGTCTTTCTGAGCCGAAATTCAGAACTCTATGTTCTTTGTCTCATAGCTGCCTACAAATTCTATTTCATATGGCTTGGCTGTAGGAGAAAGAAATCTATCAATAATACATAATTTTAATAGATTCATTTGATATTCTTGACTTTTGTTTTCCCAGATAAATTTTATACTTTTTTTCTAGTTCTACAAAATAATTTTTGGTAGACTGATTGGTAAATTAACTTGGCTATTTCTCTTATAATTTAGATAGGTCTTTTTTTTAATGTGAAAATGATTTGTAATTCTGTTGTTATACTCTTTGGATTTGTCTTTTCAGAAAGACTCCAAGGTATTTTATATTGTCTCCAATTATTTTCAATAGAATTTCACTAATTCTTCTGGCTGGGTTTTCTTGGTAGTTAATAGAAATGCTGATAAACTATGGGGATTTATTTGTATCCTGCAATTATGGTGAAGTTGTCAATTTGTTTTTCACATAGATAATTCTACATTTTTCTTCAAGTACAACTTCATATCATCTGCAAATTTTGCTGTCCATTTCTTCCCATAACTCATTTAACTTTTTCTTTAAAAATTTGGGTATCATATCATTTGATGCATATCTGTTTGGTACTGATATTATTTATGGTTCTTTTAAATAATCTGTTGTTTCCCTGTTTATCCATTTTAATTAGGTCTTATTTTTTGAGTAGTCTGAGACCACGATTTCTACCTCTGTTGTTTTTTTTTCTTCAGCTGATGCATAAATTCTGCTCCAGTCCCATGTTTTCCACTTCCATGTTCATTAAACCAGAAATCCCCATACCAAATCATAATTTGCTGACTCTCCATCTCTCCTTCCATCTTTTATTAAAAAATACTAAACTTCATAAGCAATAACATAACCAATTCTTTGATCCCTTCAATTCTCTCTAAACCATCTCTTCTACACTAGCCATTCTCTCCTCTATTCTTCCTCTTGACCCCTTGGTTGTAATGTCTTGGTTAGCTTCCTGAAAATCTTTGAACCAGCCTTCCTTTCAGTAGAATAATCACCACGAGAATGGCCAGGTGATAAAGTCCAAAAGTCTTTATTGTGTCCTTCACAGTCTGTCTCCTTGCCTGGGGTCTGGGCTAACTTTCTTGAGGCCCTTCAGATGGGCCTTGGACTCAGGGGGGGAAGCAGGAGGACAGGCCAGCCACTATCAGGCTGATGAAGATGGAATGTCTAAGTCAGTTCTTGTCTTTGTTGGCTCTTATTTATGCTATTATAATTACACCATTATAGGTGTCAGTCTTGTAGAATAAGTGTCACTCTTGTAGAACTATATTAAGCACTAAGTACATGTAAAACTAGATAACCATTGTATTATCAATTCCACTGAGTTAACACCGTTTTGTAGGATAAATCAATCATACTAATTCTTAAGTATACTTCTCCAGAGTTCTGATCCATTACACTTGGTCAACCAACTCAGCTTTATAATATCCTCTTCTCTTGAAACCCTAACCTTCTTATCATATTACATATTATTCCCAGACAAATTTCACTTTTGGATCTCTCCCACTATTTGCTGCCTTTCTTCCTTCACATATGCTATGGAACAAAAGTGGAGAAATTCACTCAAATATTCTCACTTAGTTATACCACAATTTTTGCTACACAAATGCAATTGGGTCTTTAAAGCTGCTAGATAATCTATACCTTCCACATCATCTCACCATTTTGCTAAGTTTTACATCTCTACTGGACTTCTGGATGTTCCATGAATCAGACATTCTGTTTTTAGGCTCTGGCCATTCTTTCTGGCTGTTCCTTGTGCTGGGAATTATATCTTTCTTCTCAAATTTTTCTAACTGAATTCCATGGCTTTTAAGTAGCAACTAAAAATCTCAATTTTGCTGGGAAGATTTCTCCAAAGCTTCTTATTTCTCTTCATATTAATGACTTTCTATTTATTCAGTATATAGTTTGTCTGTACATATTTGTTTGCATTTTTCTTCACTATTGAATTATAAGATATTTGAGAGTAGATTCTGCATTTTGCTTCTTCTTTTTTAATTTTTCTGAGCCTAGCACAATGATGTTCTTCAATGTGCTGGGCAAAATTTTTAATAAATGTTCATTGTTTGATTGAATATAACAACATACTATACATAAATATAGGCATATACATTTAATATATATTACCATTTAATACATAATTATTGAATTTTTTAAAAGCATGGAAATAGTTTTTTATAATAATGAATGTCTTACATGTAGACTATGGAATTGTATCATTTAAATTAGGAAATCCTAACGGAAATGATATGTTCCTGAAATTGAAGTAGTTATTGTTTTATTCAACTTGAAATTCAATCAGCATGAAAAAGACAGGCAAGAATCCTGGAAAAAAAGATAATGTTATCATAACAGGTTTTTCTCAGTCAACATGGGGCAGATTTATTTCTACTTTATCCCTTTTCAAAACGTGTTAATTAGTGCTAGGTTTACTTTTATCTTTATAAATACGTAATAACAAATTCACTTTTACAGGTTTCATCTTATTTTCAGAGTAAAATCTTTCAGTGGTCTAATTATTTATAAGTGCCCTTGGATCTTTTTCCCCTCAATAAGTTTACTTTTTAAATTTAGTAACATTAATTTCATTGTAGTAGAAATTTATATTTTAGCTGGGGAAAAGAATATGAACCCAATAATGTGTTCAAGTGAATCAAAAGACTTAATTCTGCTGTTCTGGTAGTGAGATCCAATGACATCATTAAATGTGTAAGATCAAATTTTTATCTTAACTCAAATTATTAAATTTGTAAAAGAAATGTTGTCAGTTTACAAATATTATAATTTCTATCAGTGGTGGGGGAATATAGGACTAAATTTGGAGTAAGGAAGATCCAAGTTTTGTCTTGGATAAAACTTGTCTGTCTGACAATTAGCAAGTCACTTAATCTTTTACTGGACCACCTACATTTCTAGAGATACATTAGTTATGAATAAGTGATTAAATTGTGTCATTGCAGGAGTTTTACACAGTGTAATGTAACTATACCAATGAAAATACAGCTTCACAACATAGAAACAAACAGAGAAATAAAATCCTAACTGAGTCAAAGAAATATATTATCAGAAATAGAAATGGAACATCTATTTTGGCTATCACTTGACCAGAACTAGCACCAAAAAATTAACATATTAGATCATTCTTTTGTGAAGATTGTTACCTATACTGAAGGAAGAAATACTCACATTGTGAATGCAATGTTCTTTGAAATATTAAAGTTATAGACCCTACATAAAGAAAAGTAAAATTTTCTTTAAATTATTAAAAGAGCATCTTTTTTATCTCAGTAATAACATACTCTTTTTTATTTATATATTTTTTTATTATAATAACTTTTTATTGACAGAACCCATGCCAGGGTGATTTTTTACAACATTATCCCTTGCACTCACTTCTGTTCTGATTTTTCCCCTCTCTCCCTTTACCCTCTCCCCTAGATAGCAAGCAGTCCTATATATGAATAACATACTCTTAATGGAAAATCAGATCATTTGCTCTGAAGTTATACAAGTTCAGATTTGTCTGAAATACCAAAGTAAATACTGAAAGAACTTGTATTATCATTTCTGAGAGAGAGAAAAAAAAGAAAAAGAGAGAGAGAGAGAGAGAGAGAGACTCTTTGCTCATGTCCAAATAGCTTTTAAACTGCTCTAAAAAGTACTTATATAAATGTAGAATCCATGAAAGTATAATTGTCCCTGGTTCATGTCTCAGTCAGGTTAATAGGTCTACAGACTTCATTTAGCACCACATTTTAGAGTATCATAAGTTTTAAACTTAGTTCCATGTTGACAGCTTAATGGTCAAATAAGCAAGGAGTTAACTTACTTTTAACTTCTAAACCTTATGACCTCTCTTTTAGAACCATAAAATAGACATTTTAGCATATCCCCCTTTTTAATGTAACTTTCAAACTTCCACATGTTGCAATGTCTAAAACAGCTGTCTGTGTTTACTTTAGAATCCTTCCAAAATATTTTTCTTTTCCCTCCCCAGCTTTCTTTATGATGTTCTTTGTGAAGATAGAAATGTCAGCAGATCTGTTGTGTCTCTTCCCTTCTATTTGTTTTAAAGTCAAACTTCAAAGTCATTTTATAGATCCTATAAGCAAAAAAAGGGAATTCCAGCAGGTTGAGTGGGAGCTCTATCTTTAATGGTTGTCAAGATTTTTATACATATCAACCCCAAACTGGTCATTCTACATCATCCCTCAGATAACCAAAGGTGAATGGGTTATATCATTCCATTCCAGACATTGATATCTTACCTTCCTTTTTGTTAGAATTTTGAGATAGTATATAAAATCATCTAGGAGATCTTTAAAAATTTTGGTTTTTACTCATTTATAATTTAAAAATGCTACATATATATTAAATAGTTGACATTTATGAAGCTCATTAAAGTTTGCAAAATAGGTTCTACAGAAGGAATCATACATGCAATACATATTTGTACTGTATGTTTCATTGTACTATGTATATGTTCATACAATATATTTGCATAAATTGCACCTGTAAAGCAAGTTCTATGACAAAGTATGGTCTCCATTTTATGCTTCTGGAAATTCAAGTTGAGACTTGAATTGAAATCCAATGAAATTTTTTTCAGAGAAAAGATTTAAATTCAGAAATTTGTGACTTCAAACTAAAGTTGGGCATTACCTATATTATCAAAGGCAAGACTGAGATAATTCTCTGGACTGTGGCAATGCTTGTTCTATAGCCATGCAACTTCACATGAAACAGGGATGAAAGATTGGGGGTGATGGCAGAGAAAAATCCTTAAAAATTTCTGGGATCTGATATGGGTACTTAAATATAAACAGAAAGAGGGGAGAGAGAGAGAGAGAGAGAGAGAGAGAGAGAGAGAGAGAGAGAGAGAGAGAGAATACCTGCATATATTTATGCATTTATTTTTTCTAGGTATTATAATTTCTTAGTTATTTTTGATATCCATTTTAAAATTAATAAATTTCAAGAAAAACAGTAGTATATAAAATTCTTACTTGTATTGTATAGGCAGAGACTTGTTTTGCCTAATTTTGTATCCTCGCCACTAAGTGCAATAAGTGGAAAATAGCAGATATTTAATGTGTTCATTGATTGATTGATGGAGATAGTATGTCCTATCATTATTTCTGCTCCAACTGAAATATTATTGGATGTCTGTATCTCAAGAAAATCACAAAGGAGAGGAAAGCATCCACATGTACAAAAATGTTTATAACAGATCTTTATGGTAGCATAGAATTGGAAAACAATAAATGCCCATCACTTGGAGAATGGCTTAATAAGCCATGTATGCATACCTGTTTATATGTAGGTAATGGGATAATACTGTTCTATAAAAAATTATTAAGAAGTTGATTTTTGAAAGGCCTAGACAGATTTACATGAACTGATGCTAAGCAAAATAAGCAGAACCAGAAAGACATTGTACACAGTAACAGCAAGATTGTGTGATATTCAGCTGTGAAAAACTAAGCTTTTCTCAGTGATTCAATGATCCAAGGCAACCCCAATAAACTTTGGATGAAAAATACCATCTGCATCCAGAAAGAGAGTTATGGAGGTTGAATGTAAATCAACACATGCTATGTTCATTTCTTTTTTTCTCTCTCCTGTGGTTTTTCTCCTTTTGTTCTGAATTTTCTCTCTCAATATTATTTGGGAAGAAATGTGTACTTAAAAAGTTAGTGATCATGTATAACCAGAAACAAAAAAATAAAACAATAAAAAATTTAAAATACCATTGGATGGATCAGGAAGAAGTCCAATAGCCAAGTAGGTAGTGTCTACTGCAAACTTCTGTCATTCTGGCCTCACTGGATTCTCCCTAATTTTTTTTCAAGAACAGTTTGGTTGTATTGCAGAATTAGTACAAGTGAGAAAATTTGAGAAGATAAAGTTGGTCCCAAGTTGAGATCAACTGTAAACCCCAAACAAGGGAATTTATGATTAGAACAATAATAGCTAATAATCTTAGAGTGCTATAGAGTTTTCAAAGTGCTTTATATAAATGATCTCACTAGATTTTTATAGCAACCCTCTCATATAAGTGTTATGATTATCCCTATTTTACAGATAAGGAAATTGAAGAAGAAACAGATCAAGTCATTTGTCCAGAGTTCCACAGCTAGTAATTATCTGAGACAGGATTCACACTATCTTGACTCTAAATGCTATGTTCAGTCCAGTAAAATCCTTAGCTACAACGGTTATGTTTTTTTTTTCCAAGAGTCCAGAGGTAATTAACCACAGAGTGGATTGACTTACAGAGTGACCAGGTAAGATGAATACTAAAGGATAATAATCACTTTGGCAACTCCATGGAAGATGGATTGTGGATGGGAGGGATTTGAAGTAGGGAGACCAATTAGTAGATCATTTCAATAATCTAAGAATGAAGTGGTAGCTATCTGAGCAGATGAACGGAATCAGATGTTGATATATTGGGGGATATAAATAACAAAAGATCTGATTAGATATGCAGGATGTCCTGGGCTTCAGTACCACCATAATATAAAAATATTTAAACTGTATATCTGAAAAACATCTGAAACTCAACATGTCCAAAACTGATTTCATTTTCTTCTCCCCCAATCCAATTATACTTCCCATCTCTCAATTGCTCTACTAAGAATATAAGCTTTAGAATCTTGCCATTATCTCAATATTGATGACTCATCCTTATCTTACCCCACATATAAAATCAAACAAACAAAAAAATGTGTTGTCTTTGTCTCCATGAAATGTTTCACATAATACTTTTTTTTAAAACTCATAAAGTTCAGCCTCTCATCATTTTTTGCCAGCTATCTTATTCAAGCCCTTATCTTTTTTTGCCTGATTTATGGTAATGGTTTCCTAATTAGTCTTCTGAAGGCAAGCTCCACTCCAACACATCATTCATACAGTTGCCAAATTTCCCTCTCCCCCACCCCCTGCAAAGGGCTGATCCAAATGTGTCACTCCCCTAATCATTATTATCTCTAGGATCAATCACAATTCCTCTACTTGGCTTTTATGATCTAGTTTCAATATTTCTTTTTAGTCTGATTTAACTATTCTTTCTACAACTGTTTATCATTTAGGGAATTTGGACTCCTTGTTGCACAAGACATATCATATCTATCTCCACATACTTTCACAGCTGTCTCCAAATATTTGGAGTCTATTCCCTTCTTTTCTTATACCTGTTCAGATCTCTTATTCCTGTTCAGATCTTATTCATGTGAAGATTTTTGCTAACCACGTGGAATGTGGAAGGCCAGTATTCTTAACTAACCTAATCAAACAACTAAAGGCATAAATTAGATATGATAAAATACTTAATATATTTGGGAAGAGTGATGTTATATAATCATTGAAGGAAGACAGGAAATGTCTTGTGATTGGGTGAAAGAGTCAGACATCTTTTTGGACCAATGAATAATAGAGAAAGCCAGGTTGAAATTAAACATTCTATTAGGAAGCTAATAGAGTAGAGATTATATTCAGTAATGGAAAGACTGGATGACAATTCCACGAACTTCAGATGGTCAGAAGACATATCACTGAAAGGTAGTTTCAGGACTTTCAAAGACATTAACCTTTGGAACTCATCAGAAAACTGCACCCAAGGAAATATGAGATATTTACCAAGAGGAAAAGATAATTTACTGCCAATTTGTATGTCAATTTAGCCTTTGGATACATGTGCTCTCTACATTTGAGTTCAATCTCATCAAAACCTCATACGTTCGAGAGGAGAATTTTCTCCAGTTGGGACTGTTTCTGTCACAATTGTTCCTGACATTTTAGCTTTGTGGTAACCTGTTTAAAACTAATTAAATATGACTGATAATTACTAAAGAGTCATAATAGGAAGAAGGTGCTAAAACAAAATACTACCAGAAAAATACTGTGACCCTCATTTTTATTACCCATGAATTCCAAAGGGAGAAGTGAGGCAGCTTCCCTCTAGGGCTCATGTACTGTCAAAGTCTAGAAAAAGTATTCTTAAGAGATTCAATTCATTTACTTCAATTCCCAGCTCAAGCACCTTTTTAACTGAATCTTATCTTCTCAACTGTTACTATCCTCCATCTTTTAGACTTTGAGAAGTCCTTGCCTTTGTAATTCTAATGCTGAGCAGAATGCCAGGCTTTTTGGTTTGAGTTAGGAAAACAAAATACAGCCTTTTTATAAATTCTATGGCTTTACTAAGTTATTGGAATAACATAATGAAGCGATTTAAAGACATTCAAAAACAAATTCTGGACATTATGTAAAATTTCAATTTGCTTTTACAATGTATAGTCTTTCAGATCTCATAGCAAGGAAGAAAAAAAAAGGGCTCCTTGAAAGCAGAATATACAATGTGCTCTCTAGCATATAGAAGTTACATCTTTTTCAGCTATGATAAGCATACCAACCATTTTATTTCTTTCGCAATTCTTAGGCAAGTTTAAAAATTAAGTGCTGTTAAAAGTTTAAATGCTGAAAACAGATATTTTAAATGGCCTTTCCATTCCTTAGTCTCAGGAAATGTTAAGTTAGTTTGACAGTATTTCAAGACTGAAACATGAACTCATAATGTATGTTGACTGAGGATTATTTATTATTACTTTTGTTATTTTTGTTATTATTATTAATGTGTCACTTTTGTTATCATTATTATTTTGTCAGACCCGTGCTTTCACTGATATAGATAGTTCCCTATAAGGAACTCTGCTTACCACTGCCAAACAGCAAGTATTCTGTAATTTATAGTAATAGAATGTTGCCTATGACTTAAGAAATCGTTTTGTTTATTGAAGGTATCACAGAGACCACATAATATACACATATACACAGATGTATATATACACATACATATAGATATATACATGTGTACACAGATACAAGTAAATATATAAAGATAGATAGTAAAGACAAACAGTAGAAATGAAATATTGGCCATTTCAGAAAGTGTAAGATTAATTCAGTACTTACTAGTCAAACACTTTCCACCAAAATGTGTAAGGAATTTATACCATCTGTCTTCCAAAGTCTTTACCATTGTTCACATTAGAGCACTGATATATTTTCAACATACTTTTTAATTGCATGGAATTAGAAATTTAGGTATTTGGAACTTTGAAATGTCTCCCTTTCTGCTTACTACTTCTGTCTCCTTGTAGAATCATGCATGCTTCCATTCTCTTCTCTCTTCCATGTCATGGTACATACAGCTGCCAAAATGTTATTTATAAGTCACAGGGCTTACCATGTCACTCCCCTACTCAAAAATCAGTAGTTCCTTGAATCTTTTAGTCTGAAATATAATTTTTATTGATATAGAAGCCCTTTACAAATCAGTTCCTACATATCTTTCCAAATTTCATATTTTTCCTCTTTGTTCATTGTACATTATTGTCACACTATCTATTCTTCAAACTCAGAACTCCATTTTCTACCTGCTTGACTTTATGTCCTGTGCCTAGAATGTTCTTCCTCTTAATCCTAATCACTTGGAATCCTTAGCTCCTTTGAAAACTCAGTTCTGATGCTACTTCATACTTAAGTTTTGTTTTGCTGATCTTCACATGTATTAATACCATACCAATTATTTTTAGAGTTTATAATTATTCATGAATGTCTTTGCTTCATTCCTTCACTTTGAATGTAAACTATTTGAATGCTAGACTTTTCCTGTCTTTCTTCCTTCGTTTTTTTCTTTTCTTCCTTCCTTCCTTTTTCCTTCCTTCTTTCATTTCTCTTTCATCCATTCAATGTTTCTCTCCTTTTTTCTATTTTTTCTTTTTCCATTTTTCTATTTTTCTTTCTATTTGCCTTTTTTCTTTCAGCTTCTTTCTTTTCTTCCTCCCTTTCCTCATTTTTCCTCCTTTCCTTTCCCTCCTTTTTCCCTCCCTCTTTCCCCTCTCTGCCTTCTTTCCTTTTTTCTTCCTACTTTCTTTTTCTTTTCTTTCTTTCTGTCTCTTTTTTCCCTTCCTTCCTTCCTTCCTTCCTTTCTTTCTTTCTTTCTTTCTTTCTTTCTTTCTTTCTTTCTTTCTTTCTTCTTTTTTTACATTCCCATATCCTGTTACTGAGTCTTGAAGAGAACAGGAATTCATTAATATTTTGTTCAGATAAATTCTGGAGTTGGACTCTCTGGTACATACTCATTTTCTTTATTAATTATCAATCAATAACTTCCTATCAAGTACTCAGGACCTTCATGATTTTTCTTTGAAATCCTCTTGCAATCTACATTTAACCTTCATTTATAAACTTCTATTTATAAATGGACAGATCTTTTAGTCCAATTTAATGTAAAATAATATTTTTTTGTTCTTGCTTCCATAATATACTTAATATATTATGTCAATTAAAATAATTTAGTCTTTCCTACTAACAGGTATTAGGAATGTCCATCCTTATAAGTTCATTGATCTTTTTCTATCACTTTCATATATTTGTCTTTTCCTCCAATCTGGTCCATAATATTTGGTATATTTTAAATTTTATTTTTATATTAAGAGCTAAATTCTACAGGAAAATAATTATTTCTGTTGATTTGGATAATTGTTTCTATGATACAACAATCACTCAAATGAATCCTATGACAAAGAATTTTTCATCATGTAGAATAGTTGTACCAGAAAATAACAGTTATTTACTACTTAAATTATACCTATTACAGATTATCATCATACTATTTATGCTTTCCTGTGATATTCAAAGTGACTATATTATTTGTTTATTATAATGGAGCAGAAATGAAAATAATCCCATAAACATTCTCCTATATTCTTCCATTTTTAATAGTCTAACAAATGTATAGATATTATTTGCTTGGTGCTGAGGCGGATAAATCAAATTTGTAGAATTTGGATTCAGTTTGGGAGTCAACGCTTAAGCATTGTTAAAAAAAAAAAAAAAAAAAAAAAAGCAGTTGTGCAACAATTCTGAATATATTCTGTCCTTGAGAAATGACTCTGTAGGGCCAATGTGGTAAAAAATATAACAATGACCCAGTGTCCAAAGTCCATAGTTTTCTGGAAGAAAGAGATTCTAGTTTAAGACATTATCAGTCTCAAGGACTATATAATAGATGGCAGGAAGAAAACAGCTAAATGTGTCAATTTGACTTTATTAGTGAATTTGTTGTTTTATTAGTAATTTCTATGGACTTCTCTGTATCATTAGTTCATGGCAAAACCAGATTCATAAGCATTCTCTTTAAGCATTCTCTTAAAGGAATGTGTAATAAGCATCATTCCACCAACCATTATTTTCCTGAATATTCTCTATTTTATCCTCTATTCCAATTGGGATCTCCTTTGTCCTTAGCTCTTTGTATCCAGACTTATCCTCACTGTCTCTCCCAATTGAAAAGTCACAAATGTTCTATGATCACTTATCTATCATTGTAGTGAGTTTTCATACCAGTGAGGGGGTCAGTGGAGTGGGGTTCTTTCTTCCAAATAACCCTTAATTTTTGCATATTTTCATTTTGTTCTTTTGCTCCCATCATTTCTCCAAATACTACTTGGGCTGACCAATGCATTTTACAAAGAAAATTTTAATAAATCAGCATTCCGTGATATAGTCCCTGCTTCAAGTCAGATACTACATCCTCATTTCTGAAGCTGTCCCTGATCTCCAACATATAAGTGATATCACCCTTCTCAAACATCCCACTGCACTAAATCTGGACATTAATGTTGCAGTTTTATTATAATTTGCATCACAGTTATTTATGGTCACACACAAGCTCTCATATTAGATTTTAAACAATGGCTTATTCACTGCTTTATTGTTAGATGAGAATTGTCAAGTATACATTAGACTTTTGAGAAAAATAATAATAAAAATTTAATTTCTTGGTGAAGTTATATAAGTCCCCCATTCCTGAAAGTAACCAGTGGTTAAATGAACATGGACAATAACGCTGTCCTATAGAGGACACCATTTCCCCCATTTGCTCAGGCTTACAACCTAGTTTGTCATCTTTACATCCTCACTATTTCCCCTTCTCCTATATCTAAGGAATTTCCAAGACCTTTTATCTCTACTTTTGTTTCATGGCATAGGAATTTTGCCTGATTCCTCTTGTAACACTAAAACAACCATGGGTGTAGACTCCTATTTTCTGAAATAAAGTACCACTTTCTGAAATAAAGCTTTTGAAGTCTTCTTAGTTGCAATGCATTCCATTTAAATTAGGGCTGGAGTATTTTTTTCAAATACTGAGAAAGAACAAGTTACAGTGAAGATATGAAATTGATAAGTGTTAGCAATCAATTGGATATGAAGGTTCAAGGACAAAGGAAAATGAAGGATGGTTCTAGAGTTGGAGACTGAAGGACTAAGAATAGATCAGAAAAAAGGGAGATCAGAAAACAGATCAGAAAAAGGGAGGAAAAAGAAGTGTAAGGTTATAGCAAATAAAATATGTATATGAATGTAAGGATTAATAAGTCCATTTGTATATGGATAGATATGTATCCTTGTACATATTTACATATACATTCATTTATGAGCTACACACATAAATACTGACTTTGACACGCATATTAGGCATAAATATGTGAATGAGAGAAAAAGAGACGGAAGAAAGGAAACAAGCATTTATTAAGCACTTAATAATTGGTCATTGGCCTTCCTGCTGGAAGAGGAATAACATGGCACTACTATGTCAGAGTCAAGTCTGATTGAGGCTATTGAAATCAATACAAACTGGAATAGCTCTACCACAGATCAGATATAATTGGTCCATATGAACATTTGGAATAGAGATGTCTCTAAAATTTTGAATCTCTCATTTCTTTTGAGCTATTGCAATTCTACTATGTTCAAAGAGCTCAATGCTTTCTTTGATGTGGACATTCTATGCTAGGTATCCCTGTCACAGAGTTTTCTATAACTTCTTCTGATAATAGAGTGCCAAACCTAGAGTCAGGAAAATTCATTTTCATGAGTTCAAATCTGTCCTTAGATACTTAGTAGCTGTGTGACCTTGGGAAAATCATCTAACTCAATCTCTTTTCTCAATTTTGTTAATTGCAAAGTTGGAAAAGGAAAATTAGTTACTCTGCTAAGAAAACCCCAAATGGAGTCACAGAGAGTCAGGCAGGATCAGAAACAATGGAATAACAATATTACGACTTTATATTTATTAGCTCATTTGAATTCATTATGGTTATATGGTAGCTAGATTTTAGAGTTGAGGAAATTGAGACAGATAGATGTTATATGATTTGCCCATATAACCAAGCTAGTAAGGGGTTCTATTTAAACTCAGATTTTCCTGATTACAAGCTGAGTGCTCTATCCACTGTGCCTTGAATAGAAAAAGAATCATGCAATGAGGCATATTCCATAAAGTTTTAAGGTCACAGTTAAGTCTAGAGCTATTAGTCCATAGGGTCTTTTAACCTTTGTTGCATGACACATTGCTATTTAGCAATAACTCCAAAAATGCAACAACAATTATCTTATTTTATCTAATAACAAATCCCATTATAAAAAAGACAGCAAATAGCATTTTTTTAGAGAGAACAGGAAAATTGAGGGTAAACCATGTCAGCTTTCTAGGTCTCTCTGAAGTAAGAGAGAAAAGATGTTAAAAATGGATAATTAACCAAGTTCCAATAAAAGTGACCATCAAGAAATTGATAAAAAACACAAAGCTGGAAATGATTATGATTTTATTCAATTTGAAATAGTGATATTCTTAATTTTCAATCATCAGTCCTCTGTCTAGTCATCTACTAAGTCCATTCCCCTTCTAGGGCTCAATAGTTCAAAGATTACTTCTGTCTTCTACCTCCCTTTTACCTACACACACACACACACACACACACACACACACATACACATACACACACACACACACACACACACTACAAAGAGTCCCATTTTGCCTTCTCCAAGTTGGCTAAAAATCAAATTTTATATGGAGGGGAGACAAAAAATCAGACAGAGACAAAAAAGATGGAGGCAGAGATGGAGAAAGAGATAAAATACAGACACAAAATACAGAAAGAAAGTAGTGAAACAAAATAGGAAAAATAGAGGTATAATGCCCATAAGTTGATAAATGTGGTTGGGAAATACAAAACTTGCTGATTGTTTTGTGAATCTGTGAGCATACAGTAATGTTCTGCAAAGATTATAAATGTCTTCTACACTGAAATAAAATTATGAAACCTTGCATTTTTTGTTTTTCTTCTCAGGTTATTTTTACCTTCTGAATCCAATTCTCCCTGTACAACAAGAGATCTGTTTGGTTCTGCACATATAGACTGTATCTAGGGTACACTCTAACATATTTAACATGTATAAGACTACTTGCCATCTAGGGGAGGGGGTGGAAGGAGGAAAGGGAAAAGTCGGAACAGAAGTGAGTGCAAGGGATAATGTTGTAAAAAATATCCAGGCATATGTTCTGTCAATAAAAAGTTATGATAAAAAAAGGAAAAAAATAAAAAAATAAAATTATGAAAATTTTCACCATGTTTATAGTAAATCATTCACTCTGTACACTCAAATTATCCCAAACTAAAACCCTCATTTAATTTAAGAGTTACTATAAAGCAAATCAGAATTAAAAAAAAAAGATTTCCAACATCTCCTCTAGATGAACTCACAAATTTTAAAGCACTCAAAGTTTGAAATCCCAATGAAAACATGTTTTCCTCCATCTCAGTTGGTAGTCACCCCATTCTGCGTTTTACAGTACTCATCTCTTTCTCATGGTGTGATAGATCACATTACCTCTGCCCATGCTGGAAAATGGGATGTTCTGTCTCCACGGTGTTGTTGTTATTATATGCAAATGACTCAGCAGGAACTGGGCAGAGGAGAAAGGAGTATGTTGGAGGCCTCAGCTCCTGACTTTTTTTGAAACTTGTGTCCTATGACTTCATTCCCAGGAGATGATATCTATTTAACTGTCCATTAAGAAGGTCATATGCCCTGCTGAATACAGATATTAGCAGATGGAGGCTTCTATGACTGGATAATGTATCAATAGAAAAAGCCAAGAGAAGAAAACCTGTTATAATTTCCAATACATGACTATACATGACTTGGAGGTAACACAGATTTGGGGTCAGTCAGGGCTCAAATTAAAGTCCTTTCACTTACTATGTGTGGTTCTGGCCAATTTCACTATATCTGTCAAATGTGAGAGTACAACTAGATGATCTAAGTCCCAGTCAGTTATAAATCTGTGGCCTTAATTCTGTTTTCCCACAGTTAATCTTGCTATTTTCAAGGCTTTGAAGTGATTGTTTTAACCTATAGAAAGAGCCAGAGTTCATAGAAGATCTTTGTTTGACTTCACCTCTGAATTTTAACTAGACTTAACCTCCCAAAACCAAGATTTCCTCCTATTTTAAATTAAGATGTTCATTTTACTACTGATCTCCCAAGATTGGGGAGTGGGGATAGGGGAGTGTGTGAGGATGTAGAATAGAATGATTTGCTATGGAATTTTTCTCTTCTATCACTATAATAACGATAAATGTAGTTGTTCAAAGAACCATAAAAAATGATCAATTATCATTATTATTCCCAGATGTATGCTGAATTGATCAGATATGCACTAACATTTTTGTTATGTATAAATATGACTATGATTCACTTAACAATGTAAAGCAGCATACTAACAGGATGTCAGGGTTCTTTAAATATTCTTTCCTTCTATTTTCCATCCCAAAAGAAAAGAATTTGAAAGAAAAAAATTATTGATACTTTGCTGTTTTTACATTGCAGTTATTTATTCTTTCATCCCACTCCCCTTACTTTTAATAATGTCAAATATTTAAGAAAAAAAATGAGTGACCAATAATGATGCTACAATTATACATAATTATGCATGTTATATATTAGATATGTATATTGCATACATATATGTTATAAACATATATATGTACATATGTATATGTTATAAACACATATATATGTACATATGTACATACATAAAATTTTACATCCAGATACAGATTTTTAATAGGATAAGTGCTGAGTTAAAATGGCTTTTCTTTTAAAGATTGGATCATAGCTTTATAGGTAGGTTATATAGATGAGGAAACCACGACCTATAGAGAAGTCAAATAGACCTCTTTATTTCAAACTGAGTGTTCTTTGGCTATATGCTATGTTGTGTTAGTACAATGAATGATTGTGTCTCTACAAAACAAAAATTATTTTGACATATTTGTTTTTAACTGTATATAAGGTTTCCAACCACATTCTGTGATCCAGCCAAACTGATTTTTCTGTTCCTCAAATATGACACTCTCTCTTGCCTCTGATTTTTGTACTAAGCAGCTCATGTGCCTAGTATATATTTTTTCCCTATAAAACCATCCCCTTCTACATAGAAGTAATTTCTCACTTCCTTGAAGATAAAAGTTTAATCATCGTCTTTTGCATTATTTTTTCTTATTCCTCTCAATTGCTAATGACCTCCTACTACCCTATACTTAACCACACCAGATATATTCATGTGTATTAACTTATTATTTGCAAACTATATGTTTTTGTATGTATGTGCCACCTCTTTCAAAATATAAGGAATTCAATGGCAGAGGTTATTTCATTCTTTCTTTTGTATCTTAGTGTCTAGCACAGATTAGGTATTTAATAAATGTAAATTAATTTGTGGTTAAGTGGGGAGGGAAATAAGCAGTGGAAACTGTTGTAGTTTAAAAACTCCTAAGATAATAAAAAATACACATACACAAGTAAACACATTCACATATAGATATGTAGATATCTATGAGTGTTCTTGTACATACATATATTTGTATATATACACATATATTTATATATATATATATATATATATATATATATATATAGGGTGAGAAAAATGGAGAGGAAGTGAAAGAAGAAGAGAGAGAAGGAGAAAAGGAAGAGAAAGACAGAGGAAGGAAGAATAAAAGAGAGGGAATGGAGGAGAGGTGGTGATAGGCAGCATGGTGATACTATATAACTGTAAAGGAATGGCCAATATCTTTATTGCCAAGTTTAACAAAGGACTCTGTCTTGGGCCTTTACAATATAACATTCCTCCAGTCAAGGTAATAAAATCTCTGAAATTTTTTCCCATAGGGCTATGTTTTGTTCTACATAAAATTTCTGTAGTCTATGACTAACAAAGCACATTCAGTCTTCCTTGTGGGCAACTTATTGCCCTGAAGGTGAGAATAAGAATTAGGGAGACCTGAATTCAATTCAGGCCTTGGTCATTAACATATATACTTACAGTAAAGTGATTTCCCAAGTCACTTCATCTTTACAAGACTTAGTTTTCCTGATCTTTTTTTATTATTATTATTATAATTTTTATTGACAGAACCCATGCCAGGGTAATTTTTTACATCATTATCCCTTGCACTCACTTCTGTTTCAATTTTTCCCCTCTCTCCCTCCACCCCCTCCCCTAAATGGCAAGCAGTCCTATACATGTTAAATATGTCACAGTATATCCTAGATACAATATATGTGTGCAGAACTGAACAGTTATCTTGTTGCACAGGGAGAATTGGATTCAGAAAGTAAAAATAACCCAGGAAGAAAAACAAAAATGCAAACAGTTTAGATTCATTTCCCAGTGTTCTTTCTTTAGGTGTAGCTGCTTCTGTCCATCATTGATCAATTGAAACTGAATTAGGTCTCGTTGTCAAAGAAATCCACTTCCATCAGAATACATCTTCATACAGTATCATTGTTGAAGTATATAATAATATCCTGGTTCTGCTCATTTCATTCAGCATCAGTTCATGTAAGTCTCTCCAAGCCTCTCTGTATTCATCCTACTGATCATTTCTTACAGAACAATAATATTCCATAACATTCATATACCACAATTTACCCAACCATTCTCCAATTGATGGGCAGCCACTCAGTTTCCAGTTTCTAGCCACTACAAACAGGGCTGCCCCAAACATTTTGGCACATACATGTCCCTTTCCCTTCTTTAGTATCTCTTTGGAGTATAAGTCCAGTAGTAACACTGCTAGGTCAAAGGGTATGCACAGTTTGATAACTTTTGGGGCATAATTCTAGATTGCTCTCCAGAATGGTTGGATTCGTTCACAACTCAATCAACAATGCATCAGTGTCCCAGTTTTCCCACATCCCCTGCAACATTCATCATTATTTTTTCCTGTCATCTTAGCCAATCTAACAGGAGTGTAGTGGTATCTCAGAGTTGTCTTAATTTGCATTTCTCTGATCAATAGTGATTTGGAACACTCTTTCATATGAGTGATAATAGTTTCAATTTCATCATCTGAAAATTGTTCATATCCTTTGACCATTTATCAATTGGAGAATGGCTTGATTTCTTATAAATTAGTGTCAATTCTATATTTTGGAAATGAGGCCTTTATCAGAACCTTTAACTGTGAAGATATTTTCCCAGTTTGTTGTTTCCCTTCTAATCTTGTTTGCATTAGTTTTGTTTGTACAAAGGCTTTTTAATTTGATGTAATCAAAATTTTCTATTTTGTGATCAGTAATGGTCTCTAATTCATCTTTGATCACAAATTTCTTCCTTTTCCACAAGTCTGAGATTTAAACTATCCTATGTTCCTCTAATTTATTTATAATCTCATTCTTTATGCCTAAATCATAGATCCATTTTGATCTTATCTTGGTATATGGCGTTAAGTGAGGGTCCATGCCTAATTTCTGCCATATTAATTTCCAATTTTCCCAGCAGTTTTTGCCAAATAATGAATTCTTATCCCAAAAGTTAGGATCTTTGGGTTTGTAAAACATTCAATTGCTATAGTTGACTATTCTGTCTTGTGAACCTAACCTATTCCACTGATCAACTAATTTATTTCTTAGCCAATACCATATGGTTTTGGTGACTGCTCCTTTATAATATAGTTTTAGATCAGGTACAGCTAGGCCACCTTCATTTGATTTTTTTTCATTAATTCCCTTGAGATTCTCGACCTTTTATTATTCCATATGAATTTTGTTGTTATTTTTTGTAGATCATTAAAATCAGACTTCATTGGAAGTCTGATTGGTATAGCACTAAACAAATAGATTAGTTTAGGGAGTATTGTCATCTTTATTATATTCGCTTGGCCTATCCAAGAGCACTTAATATTTTTCCAATTATTTAAGTCTGACTTTATTTGTGTGGAAAGTTCTTTTGTAATTTTGCTCATATAATTCCTGACTTTTCTTTGGTAGATAGATTCCGAAATATTTTATGCTATCGACAGTTATTTTGAATGGAATTTCTCTTTGTATCTCTTGCTGCTGGATTTTGTTGGTGATGTGTAAAAATGCTAAGGATTTATGGGGATTTATTTTGTATGCTGCAACTTTGCTAAAGTTATGAATTATTTCTAATAGCTTTTTAGTAGAATCTCTGGGGTTCTCTAAGTATACCATCATATCATCTGCAAAGATTCCTGATCTTTAAAATGAAAGGTGGATACAATAATCCAAAGTTCCTTCTCGATCTAAATTCGTTGTCCTATGACAAAAGGTCTTTAACCTTGTAAAAAAAAACACTTTAGAGAAATTGTTTAATAATTTGTTCAATTTTTGCCCAAAAATCAAATTAATTCCATCAGAAATAAAAGGTCATGCCACTTTATCTGGGGCCATCTTCAGTGTCCTGATCTATATTTAACCACTGGTCCCAAATGGCTCTGGGAGACAAAGTGAGACTGATGATTTTGAAACGGCTTAGACAGGGAGTTGATATAGTAAGCCTCAGTTAAATAACAATTCTGCTATGCATTGTATGAAACTATTATACGCCTGGCTTTGAAATTGCTTTAAAAATGTGAACTGTTGCAGAGTGAAGTGATTAAAATCAAGAAAACCATTTACAAAATGATTAAAAATGAAAGTAGAAAAACCTCTGAAATACTCAAAAATTTTCATCAACTGAATGATCAGTCCCTATCGTGGAAGAGCAATAAATCAGGCTTCCTAACTTTTTGCAGAAAGGTTTTGGATCAGAGATACAAAATAAGATATATGTTTACTGACATTAGTGACATATCTAATATATGTGGATTTTACTGTTTTTCTATTTGTAATAAAAGAGGACTTTTTAGGAGAATGGTGATGTATAGAGAATACAAGTGTGATAATGAGAATGAAAAGAAAGAAAATATTATCAATAACATTTTTAAATATGCAGAAGAAAGTTAAAAAGGGAACATAACCAAGTTTTTGTTACTATTATCATATTAAATTTAGTATCTCTAAATATCAAGCTTTGAATATTAAATTCATGATTACATATATAATATTTTCTTCTATTTTTTCTATATGGAAATTTTCATGTTGGTTGATAAATTCATTTTTAACTAAGAAACATTTTAAAAGAGCATTGCAAGGACATTCATTTGACTTTATTCCAATGATGTTGCTAAAAGACTGAGACAGCTTTGTATTCTGTTAACCATCATTTCCAAAATCACTATTATTTTCACCAAAAGTTACTAATCAGCAACAAATGGTAACATTGTACACATCACTGAATCCCCAAATATCCTGTTATTACCCTGTCATATGTCATCAGCAAACCCCATTTATAAAAGGAAATTTATTTTAAACAACCTGTCAGATTTAATTGGTATATCCTGTAAAATAATCCCTAATAAATAAATTTGTAAAGACTTTAATGTAATATGAATTGTTTTCTTAGAATATCAAATATGGCATTGTCAGATTCTTTTAAGTTTTAAAATTAAGGAATAAAAATTCTCTCATGATATATTATGAACAGATTTCTAGCAGTCTTAGAAGTGTTTATGTTCTGACTATAGACATTCTGAAATTTTCTATTTTAATTGCACACATATGGATGTGTACAAATATGTGTCATACACTTATATGTGCATATTTATATCAACTTCCATTAATTTATACTTTTAAAATAATAAAATATACACAGATGTGTATTTGCTTTAAGTATATTGTATATAGTTTCTGTCAATTTCTATTAAAATGCAAAATTTCATTTATGCATGTATGTATATGTGTATAAACACATTTATGTGTGTATATGCAAGTGAATATACATATTACTTTTAGCAGGTGATTTTTCTGCATGTCAGAAATGAACATACTCAAAAATTATTCAAATATACATTATAATCAAGGAATATCTTTCTTAAAATATTCTTTCATAATATTTTCTTTTTTTAATCATAGCTTTTTATTGACAAAACATCTGCATAGGTAATTTTTCAACATTGACCCTTGCAAAAACTTCTGTTCCAACTTTTCCTCTCCTTCCCTCCATCCCCTCCTCTAGATGGCAGGTAGCTCCATATATCTTAGATATGTTAAAGTATATCTTTCATAATAATTTCAAAGGCATTTGTATAATATCTGTTTGAGAGATAATGGGGGTGGAGGAATATAGTATGCATTCTCTCTTTTAAAAAATAAAGAAATAAGGGGCAGCTAGGTGATTCAGTGGATAGAGCACCAGCCCTGAAATCAGAAGGATCTGA
Organism: Sarcophilus harrisii; assembly: GCF_902635505.1. NCBI lineage: Eukaryota > Metazoa > Chordata > Mammalia > Dasyuromorphia > Dasyuridae > Sarcophilus > Sarcophilus harrisii. Next base: position 45,352,154 of record NC_045430.1, read on the forward strand.
ATTCAAATCTGGCCTCAGACACGTTTTGATCCTGGGTAAGTCAGTTAACCCCAAATGCCTCAGCAATAATAATAATAGAGAAATAGTATTTCAGGGAAATTACCTCTTCTTACCATTTTTTTTATTAGTTGAGAGAAATAACACATCTATCAGACATCAAATAACCTTAGACTTAATTTATCAATGAATATCACATGTTTGATAATGTTTTAATGAGTCTGAATAAATTATCTTGCTAATTTAATTTAAAATATTTTTCCATTTTGTAGAGACAAAATCACTGAGCTCATGGAATAGTGGATCACATACTCATCTTAAAATTTAGAAAACTTGAACTCAGTACTCCTACACACCTCTCAGGCTGATTAAGATGACAGAAAAAAATAATGAAAAATGCTGGAAGCAATGTGGGAAAACTTGATAAAGTTGTGAATTGATTCAACCATTCTGGATAGCAATTTGGAACTATGCCCAAAGGACTATCAAACTGTGCATACTCTTTTATCCAGCAGTATTTCTATGGGGTCTGTATCCCAAAGAGATCAGAAAGGAGGGAAATGCAAAATGTTCATGGCAAACCTTTTTGTGGTGGCAAGAAATTGGAAACTGAATGGATGTCCATCAATTGGAAAATGGCTGAATAAGTTGTGGTATATAAACATTATGGAATATTATTGTTCTATAAAAATATTCAGCAGATTGATTTTTTTAAATTAAAGCTTTTTAGTTTTTTATTATTATAGCTTTTTATTTACAAAACATATGCATGGGTAATTTTTCAACACTGACCCTTGCAAAATCTTCTGTTCCAAATTTTCTCCTTCTTCCCCCCACCCTCTTTCCCTAGATGGAAGGTATTCCAATACATGTTAAAATATATGTTAAATCCAATATATGTACGCATATCCATACAGTTATCTTGCTGCACAAGAAAAATTGGATCGAAAAAGAAAAAAACCTGAGAAGGAAAACAAAAAATCAAGCAAACAACATCAGAAAGAGTGAAGATGCTATGTTGTGGTTCACACTCATTTCCCAAAGTCTGAATCAATTCATTGTTGAAGAGAGCCATGTCCATCAGAACTGATCGTCGTATAGTCTGGTTGTCATGTATAATGATCTCCTGCTTCTTTCTGTTTGTTTCACTTAGCATCAGTTTATGTAAGTCTCTCCAGGCCTCTCCGAAATCATCCTGCTGGTAATTTCCTACAGAACAATAATATTCCATTATATTAATAAACCATAATTTATCCAGTCATTCTCCAACTGATGGGCATCCATTCAGTTTCTAGTTTCTAACTACTATGAAAAGGGCTGCCACAAACATTTTTGGGTCCCTTTTTCTCTTTTAAGATCTCTTTGGGATGTAAGCCCAGTAGTAATACAGCAGATTAATTGTAGAAAGGACTGGAGAGACTTATATGAACTGAAATTAAGTGAAGTGAATAGAATGAAGAAGTCATTGTATATGGAAATAGCAAGATTATACAATGATCCATTCTGATAGACATGGCTCTTTTCAACAATGAGATGATTCAGGCCAGTTCCAATGATCTTGTGATGAAGAGAGCCATCTGCACCCAGAGAGAGGGCTACGGGGATTGAATAACATAGTATTTCACAACATAGTATTTTCACTCTTTTGTTGTTGTTTACTTGCATTTTGGTTTTTTCTTTTTTACTCATTTTTTTAACTTTTTGGTCTGATATCTCTTGTGTAGCATAATTGTGGAAATACGTATTGAATAACTACATATGTTTAACATATATTGGATTATGGCTGTCTAGGAGAGGGTGTGGGGGGAGAAGGGAGGGAAAAATTTAGAACACAGGTTTTTTAAGGATAATTTGTTGACAATTATCTATGTATATGTTTTGAAAATAAAGTTTTAATAATGTAAAAAAAAAAAGATGACCTCAAAATCCATGTACATTAATTAGTGGCTATGTATCCATAGGGAAAAGTGCTAAAGTCTCTCTAAGTCAGTTATCTCATATTGAAAATTCATGGAACCCTGTGATTTCTAAGGTCCCTTCCAGTATGGTCAATTAAAGAAATACTAAATGGACTGATTAATTATCTACTTAACCCAGTTGAACTAATTGGACTAAATGCCCATGTAACCACAGGTCATAGATAAATAAAATAACCACCAAGTGAGTGAAAAATTTAATTTTTCTCAAAAAGGTTTACTTATATTTTATCTAAAAATTGCCCAAAACTGGATTCACTGTCATTTATACCCACTGATAGACAGAAGCAATTATCTGGATATGAATGTAAGATACAGCAAATACATTTGTTTACTGCTTAATATGATAAGTCCATTACTATTATCTTACAATGAATGATACATCATCCAGGCAAAAAGATAAACTGGAATTCTAGAAAGCTATGCCATTTCAGTAAAAAAGAAACTTCTAGTTGAGTTTAGTGAGATGGAAAAAACAAAAGAAAAAAATTAAAATAGAGATCTTTCGAAGGATGCAAGTCCACTGATCAACCTAGTCACATTAGGAAAGATTAAACAACAGGACATAAAGGTTCCCTTTGGCCCCAGCAACTTAGGAGTGTGTCTATTGAGTCTTGGATCAGCTGTAATTATCAGATGGCAACAAAGCTTCAGATCTTTTAAATAGTGAATAGTACAAATTACTGAAGTACAGTAAATAAATATGGTGTATACATCTATATATGTATATATACCTGTACATACATGTATAGAGATAGGCAGATATTTGTATGTAGATGTCTACCCTTTCAATCATCTTTCAGAGAACTTTAAATGAATACAAAGATAGATCTGCAGGTATGTAGATGTATAAATACATAAGTAACCATCCATATATATTTATAGTGCATACATGTATGAATGAACGTAATAGGTATGGTTACAGATGAATGTGTTTCTGCTTCTTTAGAAATTTTCTTAGAGCCTTTTCATATTTTCAATGTGCTTTTTTTCCTTAAAATTTAGAAAGGTTTTGTTTCTCCTAACAAGTGTCCTTCACTAGATCTTCAATGTGTTTATTTCTATATCTGCTTCTTCAGAGATGTTTATTCATTTAGTATTTGTGTATTTATTTCCCATATTCTTCAAGGTCTCAAAGAGAAGATGTCTCTCAGGGTCAAAATGGAGTATACTTCAGATCTCACAATGCTTATCCACATGTTGTTTTGTTGTGTTTTGTTTAGCGTCAAGTCAGATAGGTAAACCATGGCTAAAAGGACCATATCTAAATGACTGTCAGATTGCATTAGGTTACAAGGCTATGTCAGGTCTCATTTGATCTAAGGGATTTTGATTTTACTTGCCAACATTAAATTGATTCTTCTCCAAGACAACTATAGAATGGACACAATATCTTCCTCTTCCTATAGCCAAGTTATTCAATTTCTAGTGAAGGATCTATAATTATTAGCAAATAAGAATTATTAAACTGCCTATATCTTTTGACCTAACAATAGCACTACAATATCTTTTTCCAAAGACAATTAGTGAAAAAGGAAAAAAAAACTTTTTTATTCTAAAACATTTATAACAATTCTCTCTGTAGTGACAAAAATTGGAAATTATGGGGATTTTTATCAATTGGGGAATTATTGAACAAGTTGTGGTCTATTGTGATGAAATATTTAATTGTATGGCATCTTATGTATAACATAACTTAAAAGAAATATTATATTTCTTATGTTATGAGAAATGTTGAGTTCAATGATCTTAGCAAAACATGAAAGGACACATATGAAATAAAGAGGAGCAAGGACTTCCGGCCAAGATGGTGGAGAGGACACACACATCTATCTAAAGCTCTTTTTTTTGCCCTCAGAATACATTTTTTTTTCATGTTATGGCCTCGGAATTAGTACTTAACTGAAAAAACCCATGAATACATTACCAACAGAAGATACCCTCAAAATTAGCCAGAAAAGATCTGGTTTTGCAAGCAGGTAGGATGGTTAGACCAGGTGCAAACTGCAGGCAGGCAGCAAGAGCACAGAAGGCAGCTGACATTGAGCAGACTAGAGAGGGGCTAAGTGTGGTCACAGCCATCGGAAAATTTGCAGGGAGAACTTTACCCAGTGTGAACTTCTTTTCCTTGGCAGCAAGCCAGTAGCTCATCAGAGAAGCTATAAACACAGGGAGTAAAGACTTCAATCCCAAAACACTGGGATCTCTCGGGATCTGACTATACCCACCCAACACCCAGAGTGATTCAGCATGCTCTCAGAGCTGCTCTGCAGGTAGTGCAGCCATTACTGTTCCACTGTTACTTCCTGTAGAAAGCTCGGTAATGCCACACTGCCCAAAAAGCAGATTGAATTTACTTTTTTGTTTGTTTGTTTGTTTTCTTTTATTCTTTTTTGTCAAAATGAGCAAAAAAAATTAAAGCAAACTCTAACAATAGATAGCTTCTGTAGATAGAGAGCAGACTTCAAACCCTGAGGAGACTTAAAACAGATTGTCTCTAGATGAATCCCCAAAGGTGGACATGATCTGATCCCCACCACAGAAGGCTCTCATAGAAGAAATTAAAAAGGCTCTTACTAGAAAGCTAGAAGAAAAATGGGGAAAGGAAAGGGAAGCTTGGCAAGAGGGTCTGGATAAGTCATCCCACTGATTTGAAGATAGAGTGGATAAAAAAATCAAATCCCTGAAAAACAGAATTAGTGAATTGGAAAAAGAAAATAGCTTTCTAAAAAATAAAATTGGCTGTGATGACCATGTGTTTTAAAATCAGCCGGAGTCAGGAATTCAGATTAAGGGAAAATCTTCAATCTTTATTCTCAGTAGAGGTGAAGAGGGATCAGAGGTGAAGGGGGATTGGAGATGAAGGGGGGATCATGATAGCAATGTGTGCAGCTGCATCAAGAAGCCAGCCAGACAAGAAGCCAGCCAGCCGTCTCTTTCTGCTTCTTTCTCTGCCCCTCTGCCTCCACCCACCAAAATCATAATTTCCTACACAACACATCAGGACTTACACAAAGAGTGGGTGGGGACCATTCTTTCTCCAAGCATATATAGTAATAGAGTATGGTCCAATTACTATTTAGCCTCATGTGCTTGGGAACAACTTGAACTTCAGCCCATTACAATTGGTAAAATAGAAAATAAATTCCATAGAACAAAAAAACTCATTTAAAAATTCAATTGGACAATTACAAAAAGAAATTTGAAAAGTAAATGAAGAAAATAATTCATTAAAAATCAAAATTGAACAAATAGAAATGAATGACTTGAGGAGACACCAAAAATCAGTCAAGCAAAACCAAAAAAATGAAACAATGAGAAAAAATGTTAAATACTTCTTGGGAAAACAACAGACCTGGAAAATAGACCTAGGAGAGATAATCTGTGGATTATTGTACTTCCTGAAAATTATGATGAAAACAAGAGCCTAGACACTATTATCCAGGAAATCATCAAATAGAACTGCCCATAAATATTGAAAGAATTCATCAATCACCTACTAAAAGAGATTGCAAAATCAAAACTCCAAGAAATATTGTGGCTTAATTCCAGAACTATCAGCAGAAAACAAGGAAAAATTATTACAAGCAGCTAGGGGAAAAAAAAAACAATTCAATTATAGAAGAGCCACAATAAGGATTACTCAGGATTTAACAGCATCACATTAAAGGATCAAAGGGTCTGGAATCTGACATTCTGAAAGGCTAAGTAACTTGGTATGCAGCCAAGAATAACTTATCCAGCCAAAATGAGCATTTTTTTCCTAGGAAAGAAGATGGACATTCAATGAAATAGGTGAATTTCATCTATTTCTGATGAAAAAAAAAAAAACGGAGCTAAACAAAAAGTTTGATTTACAAATATGGGACTCAAGAGAAGCATAAAAAAGGTAAAAAGAAATCTTGGGAACTATATTTCTGTTATGAATATACATAAAGAACACATGTATACATACATACATAAAGAACACAGTTATAATATAAAAAAGAAACTAAAGGTGGAAAGGAAATGATACCAGAAAAAGGATAAAATGGGATACTATATCTCACAAAGAGGCAAAGGAAACCTGTTATATCTGAAGGAAAAAAGAGAGGGGGATGAATATAATGTGTATCTTTCATCAGAATTGGCTTAAAGAGAAAAATATTAGACATATTTGATTTACAAAGAAATTTCTCCCACATCATTGAAAAGTGGGAGGGGAAAAGTGAAAAGGGATGAAGTAAGCTAAGCAGAAGGGAATCCAGAAATAAAGAGTAACAAAGTGAGTAGAATCAAGAGAACATTTTACTTCTTAATAATGTTTTAAGAACAACTTTGAGCAAATTTATAATTTTGACTATTTTATATACCCAAATTAACTACAAAGGACATATGAAAGAAGATGCTCTCTTCATACAGAGAAAAAAACTGATAAATAGATTTTACACATAATTAGGTAAATAGATACAGAAATATTTGATTTTAGATAGATAGGTAGATAGATAAATAGATGGGAAAATTGTTATGATTTTTACAAAGTACTAAGTCACTGGAATTGATAGAGACAATAATTTTCTAATTTAGCATTGTTCAGTATGATTGATCTGATCCTACAAGGAGATGTTATGGGCCAGGTACTGGCCCTAACTAAGGTACTAAATGGAATTGAGGAAACATTGGTTATATCCAATTTAACACTGATTTAACCCCACAACAAATAATGGCTTCCTAGTGATATGATAATTGGTGTATACTCAGTGTACAGTATATAAGCAAGAAGCTCTCCGGACCAGATACAGAAGCCCACTAGGTTTGAAGCTTCTAAGAGAAATCTTAGATTTTTCTCAGAGCCTCAGCCAGGATTCAGTCAAGCAGAATCACAAGCCAGAGAAGGCAGCTTAAGCTCTCAGAACCAAGACTACAGAAGGCCTCTAAGAAAAACTAGCCGAGCCTCAAGTGAAGGAGATAAGACTTTGAAGGATACAATAAATAATTTGGACTTTAACTCCTGGCTGTATTTGGGGTGATTACACGGAACTGAAACTAAGGCTGCTCCCAGAAGCCCCCTCCCCGCTGTGTCCATTGGTAGCTATTTTAGGGCAGGGAAGAAAAAAATGAAAGAAAAGAAATGTATGTGATAATTTCATTATATATTTAAAAGGAATAGTAATTTAATATAATAGATTCACAATGTCATGGGCAATCATATTTTATTACATCATATTATTGAAATGATTAATCATTTCATAAATTTAAAATTAAATAAACATTAAAACAAAAGCTCATACTTTCAAACCTTTTCTCATATAAAACACATTTGACCTTCTAATCTCTCTGCATCCAATTGTATTTATTTTTGCTTGACTTTGATGGTCACCTGATTAAAAATTTATGCTTCTATGATCTGGAGTACTGAAATCCAGTGATATACCACTATTGTAATCTTAATCAAATTGTTTTCTGTATCTAGGTCTGTTTCTAGGTCTGTTTTTCTTTATCTTTAAAACAATAATATTGTAATGAAGTTGACTCAAAGTTTTCTTCCAACTCTAAATCTGTTCAGCTTGCTATCTTTTTCTGATTACCAATTTATTTATTTCAGTGGTTGGTGTGCATGTATTTTCTTAGTCTCCACTTTAATCTCCCTTGAATATATTTATTTCAAATGTTCTTTTTTTTTCCAGAAGGAGAAAATGCTTTGCAGTATTAGCATCCGGTATCTAAAAGTTCTTAGAGTCAATGTATTTATTGAAGAAAAACTCAGAATAAAAGGGAAGAGGAGAGAAAAAAATAAGTTGACCAAGATGTCAAGAGCAGGTATTTATGAGTTGAATTTTCTTTTAAACTATAATTGGTCTATTTTCATTTTAATATCACTTTGAAAGCAAACCTTGGTAAATGATGGAGAACGCATAACTATCCACAAACAATTTGATAATCTGAATATGATTCATAAAAAACCAGAATCTAAATCACAAATTCTCAATCAAAAAAGTAAGGGATAACAACTTCTTTGATTTGGTGACATTTATTTTAAAAAAATGAAATTCATTTCCCTAAAGTCCTTCTTCCTTGATAAAGTAAGCATCTTTCCTGACAGGAGCATTTTTTCTCTTTTTTTCTCATTTTGATAATATAACTATTGCAAAATGACTTTCAATAGCAATGCGTTTCTTAAAAATGTACTGTGTACTCCATATGCCTAAGAGAAAATGTCACTTGAGAAAGAACTGACCAACACATTTGTCCAAACATTAACCAAAACATTCATTCTTTGGGAACCACTTTTATTTTTAAATATCTTTTCCTCAATCCTTTCCTACTTTGCCATTTCAATTGAAGAAATAAGCAATCTAGTTGTCTACTAGGTACCAATCATTTGGAATTTTTTTTTTATTTAATAGCCTTTTATTTACAGGATATATGCATGGGTACCTTTACAGCATTAACAATTGCCAAACCTCTTGTTCCAATTCCAATTTTTCACCTCTTACCCCCCCACCCCCTCCCCTAGAAGGCAGGATGACCAGTAGATGTTAAATATATTAAAATATAAATTAGGTACACAATAAGTATACATGATCAAAACGTTATTTTGCTGTACAAAAAGAATCAGACTCTGAAATATTGTACAATTAGCTTGTGAAGGAAATCAAAAATGCAGGTGTGCATAAATATAGGGATTGGGAATTCAATGTAATGGTTTTTAGTCATCTCCCAGAGTTCTTTTTCTGGGCATAGCTGGTTCAGTTCATTACTGCTCCATTGGAAATGATTTGGTTGATCTCATTGCTGAGGATGGCCTGGTCCATCAGAACTGGTCATCATATAGTATTGTTGTTGAAGTATATAATGATCTCCTGGTCCTGCTCATTTCACTCAGCATCAGTTCGTGTAAGTCTCTCCAGGCCTTTCTGAAATCATCCTGTTGGTCATTTCTTACAGAACAGTAATATTCCATAATATTCATATACCACAATTTATTCAGCCATTCTCCAACTGATGGACATCCATTCAGTTTCCAGTTTTTAGCCACTACAAAAAGGGCTGCCACAAACATTCGTGCACATACAGGTCCCTTTCCCTTCTTTATAATCTCTTTGGGATATAATCCCAGTAGTAACACTGCTGGATCAAAGGGTATGCACAGTTTGATAACTTTTTGAGCATAGTTCCAAACTACTCTCCAAAATGGTTGGATTCATTCACAACTCCACCAACAATCATTTGGAATTCTTAAAGAAAAAAAGAATTTTAAAAAAAACTTGCTCTCAAAGATTACATTTATTTAGGAGGATACAGTATAGTAAGGTGGTGCTTTGAATAGTGCAGGGCCTGGAGTCAGGAAGACTCATTTTCTTGAGTTCAATTTTGGCCACAGACACTTAACTAGCTGTGCAACACTGAGCAAATCACTTAACTCATTTGCCTCAGTTCCTCATCTGTACAGTGAGCTAGAGAAGAAAATGGCCAACATATCTTTATCAAGGAAACCCCAAATGAGGACAGAAAGAGTCAAATACAGCTGAAAAACTCAACAATGCATGTACCAGATATTGTGTGAAACACTAGGGATTTATTGTTCAATCATTTTCAGTCATGTCTTACTCTTTAAGACAAGATATAAAAAAATCTTTAGAAGCTTCAAGGCACTTAGAATGGAATTACAGACATCATTTAAAGATGTTTGGATCAAAAGACTTTTATAAAGAAAACAGTAAAGTACCTTAAAATGTTAAGTAGTGAGTAAAATATAAAATAATAGTAGTAGAAAAAAGGTGTGAAGTTACCTTTAACAACATATTCTTTGAAATAGCTAATAATAACATTTACATCTTCTGCTATACATTATAGGACACAGAAAATTTAATTTCATTACACAATCACAATCTAAGCAAAAGCAAGTCTATTGAGGCCATGAAATTTGGGAGTTGAGTTTTCCTGAAAGAAAGGCAGATAGGTGAGGCCAGGCAAAACAGGGTTAAAGTTGGTACAGCTGGGGAGCATTAGCAAAAATCATGATTGAAAATAGAGTCTGCAAGAATCTCAGGGTGGGGTTGTCTCTGATCAAAAAGAAAAGAGAGAAGGAAAAGTGGACAAATCTCAGGAAAGGAAGTATTCTAATGTGGCTATAGAAAATGTGATTAAAGCTATAAAAAAAAAGAAAGAAAATGAGAATGCCAAACAATACCTTGAATATTTACATAAAAGAAGCACATTTATATTTTTAAGTAAAAACACCCTTAATGAACTTTGGATGTTAAATTAGGATGTAATTCCTATAACTACACCATTATTACATAGTGAAATCTTTTCCCTAATCCAACATTCTATCAACTAGGCTATTCATTAGTTCTTTGATACATTTATTGTATGAAGATAATTGATGCTCATCAACATCACCCTGAAATGCCTTCTCAATTAAAGAATGGATAAATTATGCTAAAGATCATTTTAATGTTAAATGTATTTAATTATAGTGCATTCCTTTGAAGCTAGTCACATATTTTAGCTATTTACATGTTCTGACAAAGTGATAAAAATTTTATGAGACTTGAGTTAACAAATTTCTTTCTGCTTATCAATGGATATTTAAAATGAAGATGCCTTTTGGCTCAGCAATTAGTCCATCTATAAGAATTCTATTTTGGATTCCAAGAGGATATTGATTGATTGATAATTTTCAGTCCATATTTAACTATACCAACTTTGGAGGAGAAGGAAATGAAATGGCAGTGATAAAGACTACTTCTTGTCTATAGTGGACCAAAAAATATAAGTGATTTTATGAATGGAGAGAAGACAGAGAGAGTCCACAAGTTGATATGTAACAGCAGCAATTTCCAACCATTTTTTAATTTTGTAATCCAGTTATAAAATTTGGTATATTTATTATATTTCCTCATGTATAAAATAAAGTTTAATTACTTATTTCCAAGTTTTATATTGCATTATTATACAAATAATTATATATATATGTATATATATAATTCTAAAACACAAATTTGAAATTAAAAGGATAGCATTTATTGGAATTTATTCTTCCTACATACCTACATATTATGTATATAGAAAATATATATTTATGTACGTGATTGAATATATGATATGCATGTAATATAAGTACAGAGGTTTTATATATATATATGTTCATATATACATATACTCTACTGTGTGTGTATTTGTGAATGTATACGATGCTGTTTACTTCCATATTACTTTAGATAAGGGTTTCTTAAACTTTCTTTTTACAATTGTGACCCCTTTTATCCCCATTTTTTGAAATGACCCTGTGTATATAGATATATAATCAAACATTTACTAAAAAGAAATCATAATTTTGTGACCCCCACATTCAGTCATATGACCTCATATGTGGTCATGATCCATAGCTTAAGAAGCTTCGTTTTGGAGTCCAGATTATTTTCTTTTTATTTATATTGTAGTTTTGAACAGATAGTAAGGGCTTAATAAACACTTACTTATTAATGAGATAAAGTTAAACTGTTTTAATCCTGGGCTTCATAAAAATAAGCTGAATACCCACAGGATAAAATAAAGATAATCTCAGAGGGAAACCACAAGAGAAGGAGATCAGCAACTGTTAACATCTCACATCCTGCTTTCTTTTCTTTGTTTTCTGTGACTACATTAGATGGAGTTGAGAAGGGGGAGGAGGCATAGCTTCCTTAGATTCTTATAAGGAATTTTTTTTTGTGGTTTATCAGTTCTTTATAAAGAAAAAGAAATATTTTAAAAATAGTCTAAAATTGTTACAGTAGTAGGAGTAGTAATGTTGTTGGTGGTGGTGGTAGTGTGGTAACAATAGTAGTGGTAATAGCAGCAGTAGCAGTATTATTTATAGTATGATGATAATGATGCATTATGAAGAACATCATATTTAGAAGAGAAAGGTGATAATAATGATTGAGAGTATCCTCTTCATATCATATCTGAAGCATTGTGTTCAGTTATTAGGACCATATTTTAGGAAGTAATTGACAAGTTGAAGAGTACTCAGAGGTGACTGCAATCCATATGATAGAACCATTTTCTTCCAAGTGCAGTTTTTCATGTGAAAAAAATAAGGCCTTAATATTTCTCCACTTTGATCACTTAAAGAAAGTCAATATGTTTCCTATGCTAAAGACCCACTGATTTCAAAAAGGAAATTGTCCTTGGGAAGTGACTATTTAATATGACTATATTCATAAAATACTTTCTTTCTTACAGATGAAATAAGAAACTCCACCCAACTCAAAAGTTTCCACAGTCACATCATTAGACTCATGTCTGTTCATGCTTTACGTTGCTTTTCAGTCAGCTAGGAATTATGGGGGGATGTGTTTTTTATTTAAGTCACATGTCAAAAAATATTTGTAGACCTTAAAATATAATTTTTTTTTCTTTATGAGCTGATATGTAGACAGAGTGCTAAATAGCAGGAAAGAAAGAGAGAAAGAGAGAGGGGGAAGGGGAGGAGGAATAGAGGGATAGAAGGAGGGAGGGATAGAAAAAGAGAGGGAGGGAAGGAAAGAGAGAGGGAGAAAGAAAGGGACAAGAAAAAGGGAGAGGGAAGACCAGGGAGGAAAAGAGGGAGGAAAGGAACAAGGTGAAAGTTATAGAAAGATAGATAGAAATCAGAAACAGAGTTTTACAGTGAGATTCTCTACAAATGTAGTATCATGCCATAGAGGAGAGAGTCCAGGTGTTGGCATCAATTAGTCCTGGATTAAAAAAAATAGCATTGAAACTCATTAGCTTTGTGGCTCCTAGGCAAGAGACTTAACCTTATTTTGCCTCCAACAACTCCCCAAGATTTTTCCATTAGATGATAAAAGGGTTTTGATCTTCAAGGGGACTCCTCACACCAGGAGCTCTCTTTATTGTTAAAAATCATGGGTCTTTGGCACATATCTTTGTGAAGCTACAGATATAGGCACAAATATGCATATATTGTATTGTCTAAATAACTACTAGTCAGTACAGTAAATAGAGTGTCAAGTTTGGGGTTAGGGAAACTCATCATCATGAATTCCAATATGGTCTTAGTCATTTAATTGCTGGAATTAATAGTCCCTGGACTATTCACTTAACTTGGTTTGATTCACTTTTCTCATCTATAAAATGAGCTGGAGAAGGAAATGATAAACCATTCCAGTATCTTTGCCAAGAAAACTCCAAATAGAATCACAGAATCTGATGTGAGTGAACAATAGCATAAACTAGCTAGCGAATGATATGGATACATGTTATATGTGTATGTGATACTTTGATGTCTAACAATATTGTATTCATTTTTACATGATTATATGATCTGTAATTTCCATGACTGGTGAAATTACCTATACCAATGTTCCTCATTGCCTATTCCACAACTCATGGTCTTGCTGTCTGGAATGGTTATATAATGATTATATGAGTATAAGTAGGTAACTTAACCTCTCATTATGTGGCAAAGGCAGGACTCAAATTCAGAACACGATGATTTCAAATTTATATATAAATTTGAGAAAGATAGGTGATACAGTAGATAGAGCACTGGCCCTAGATTCAGGAGGACCTATGTTCAAAATTTAGTCTCAGAAACTTAATAGCTGTGTAACAATGGGCAAGCCACTTAATCTTGATTTCCTCCCTCCCCCCCCCCAAAAAAAAGAAATTCTATATAAACTCCACCAAGTTGCTTCTCATAATGATTGTTAATAATATACTAAATTAACATACTTCCTTTTATTCAATAGCAAAAATACTATTTTGTTTCCCCATCGCCTTATGTATTCCTAAAAACATATGCTGCCTTTTTAGAACAGATGGAAAAGAGCAGGAATAAGGTATTTTATTAGTTAGACTTTCCCTTATTTGAAAAGAAACATGTGAAACATTGTAGGAAAATATATTTTTAAAAGTATTTTGCTCTCAAAAGAAAGTACATGTTTTAATTTAAAGAATATCACCCACCCCTGGTTTTGTCCTTCTTCTAGGAAAGAGAAGCACATACTATACTTTCTTCTCCATGAATACCCCTTGAAGGGCTGGATCTTATTTCCTTCACACATTGGAACATTTGAGTAAGGCCAAACCCTGCCCACATGAAGGATCAGCATAAACTATATGAGAAGTTCAATTTGGTTGGTGAATTTGAGCACATCACATATATCCCACATCCCACATAAAAGTTCTTCTAAGAATATTGGCCATCTTCATTGACAGAATGGAACCCTTCTATTGCTCACCAACTACCAGCTCTTGGACTTGCTTTCAGCATGGAAAATAAGCTTCAATTTTGCCATTCTCTGACATCCCCCACCCTTTGACCATCCTGGCAGAAAAGAGGACCTCCTTTGCAGTTCATATGATAATACTTCCATGATTTCATTGAAGTTACCTCATAAAATATAATGATAAACAGAAGGGTTGCTCTTTTTTTCAAGTGGGAATATTTTCTAAAAAATAGTGTAATTTCCCCTGTGGTTTATTGTACCATATGGCTTTCTCCCCTGAGTTAGACTGGAATATTTTTAGAAAAGTGATTGGATTTATTATCCTTTACTTTTAAGTTCTTCCTGCATCTCCTCCATTCCCCCACAACCACTGAAATGTAATGCAACTTTCACCTCTAAAACACAATTGAAAACTAACATAGGGGACCATCCTGATGATAGAGGACTGGTCAGGTTAACACATTCTTAGAGCTATTAAACGGAATTAAATCAGAATGAAGACTCCACTTCAGGGTTTGCCAAAATTAAACTTCTCAACTCTAATAACTATTGGGTATTTGCATAAATTTTTAAAGCATGTGTTTGTATACATATATAATAAATATATCAAACATCATGTATATAATGAATATTATATTGTATTGTGTATATGTACATGTTTTATATATATGAAATGTATATGTGTATATTTACCATGTATAGACATTCTAGTCACTTCATTTGAATATTACTTAATTAAAGATGAGAGTAGTAAGTGCATTGTCTCTTTTGCATAAGCTGTACTATTTTCTATTTAAAAGGGCACCATCATCCCAAGATTTTTTTGGTCCCAATGATCCAAGTATCTATTTCTGTGTCTCTCTCCCTCTCAACATCTATACATTTGGGTGTATATGTGTGTATATACTCATGCATATGTGAATATATATATATATATATATATATGTACTTATACACACACAAAATTAGGTTGAGCAGTCTGTCTACCACAAGCTTCTATTCTCTGTAAATGATTAAAGAATTTAAAAGAAGTCTTAAATTTGGATTTATCTGATATTTTTATCCAGTAGATCTTGTTCTGAGATACATTCCCTTATCCAAAGCAATTATATAACAAATATGGGATGAGAATATGGCAAAAAATGTACTTCCTTTTTTATATCTTTCCATTTAAAAACCAATTTTTCACATATGTTTATAATTAATCCTTATAACAATCCCATAATATTATTATAGAACATTTGAAAGATGGAAAAAATTACCTTAGGATAAATGAAAAATGTTTATATTAACCAAATTAAGAATGGGCAGAGGTAAGATTAGTATAATGTTCTTTTCCTCTTACATCACATTGCCAGAAGGGCAAATTTATGACTGATATAAAACCCCCACACAAATGTAAGAAATGAAAAGTTCTGGACACAGATAATAAGACTTTTAAATTTTTTTTCTCTGCTCAAATAGTTTGGGGGGGCTTTTATAACCCTGAGATAAAGCAAAAACTCTATTTGGAGTGAAAATTTGAAAAATCTGGCTCCTACCTATCTAGACTCAGTTCACATTTGTATTCAAAACAGATTCTATTTCATTCAAATGCTCACAGATCTTGACTCCTGTGTCCCATTTCTGTGTCTTTTTAATGGGAAATTCCTTTTTTCTAGAATGCATATCTTCTCAGCTCCACCTTTGTGCCTAACCTGTGGTCCTCTCATATTGGTCTGATCAATCACATTGTATCTTAATTCCAACCCAATGATGTTATTTTGGTCTTCTTAGAAAATGAAGGACAACAACCAGCACCACTTAGAATAACTATCTCCCTTCAAGATTCAAATCAAGAGCAACCTGCTATTTAAAATCATGTTTTTAGTGCTTGCTTCCCACTTAAATTATCTTGTAAATCACACCCCTAAAAATGTAAACTTTTGCGCAAAAGAATTGCTTGATTTTCATATCCAGGTACATCCTGAATATATTACAAAAATATTTGAAATAGTTGTCAGTAAATTTAATGATTTTTTAAAATTAAAATTAAATTATTTTAGAGTATATAACCAAATTTGATAGTTTAAGAAAAACTTCCCAACAGAATTTCCTTTAACTAATTCTTAGTAGTTGAGACCAATTCTTCCCCACAGCCTATTTTGAGTTCACTGAAAAGAAAATAAGGTCTTCACCAGTCCTTCATTTTAATGAATCTTTGTTCTTTTAAGATTCTACTTTCTGATTCTTGTAACTTCTATTTTAAGTAGAGTTTGTAAGATTCATAACAAATAATCATGATTTTTTCATTGTGAATTTCTCATTATTCCCTTTTTATATGACTTTTGCCACTTTATCTTATCCCATTCTTACAAAAAGATGATTGTGAAAAACTGTACTCAAAGCTCAAGTTCTACAGCTAATGCAATCTACTTGCAATCCATTGCTCCTTTCCCCACAAGAAAAGTGTCTTATAACATTTTGAAAGGTTTTTTTTCTGTCTTTTAAATACTTTTCAAAAATGACCTTTTAAAGAGAGAGTTTATTTTGCTTCTGACTTTATCCTCCATGAAACTACTTTTTCCTCTTCATTATCCCCTTCTCTACCTCTATAAAATGAGCTGGAGAAGGAAATGATTATATATTAAAGGAAGGAAATGATTATATATTAAAATGATTATAAGCAATGACAATAAAATAGACAGAGGTTGCAACTTTCCCACTATTATATCATGAATCATTGTCTACTAAAGAATTCAAATTCAGATGTTCTTGATTCCAAGGATTGTATCTTATCCACTAAATTCTGTACTCATTCTTTTAGACCTTCAATTGTGCAAAATGATTACACCTCTTAATTATCCTTCCCTGGTAGTTTACTTTTCCCCCTCCTTTTGTGTCTATTCCTAAAATCAATGCAATATGTTTTAAATGCAAGCAAACCACTTGTGAGCCTTCAATCTTATTTTGTTGCTATTTTTCAGTCATGTCCAAATTTTGTGACCGCATTTGAGATTTTCTTAGATAAGATATTGGAATGGTTTGCTGTTTCCTCTAACTCATTTTATAGATGGGGAAATTGAGGCAAACAGGGTTAAGTGACTTGCCCGAGGTCACATAGTTAATAAGTATCTGAGGCTGGATTTAAAATGAGATCATTCTAACTTCAAGGCCAACTCTTCATCCTAAGCATCTGCTTTCTTTTTTTTATATTAGCTCAACAAATGACTCTTGAAGCCTCTTAAATTCAAAGGAATTTTTTGAAATTTCTCATCCTGTTAGATCATACTCTAATCATCATCCCATGGTCCCTTATTTGTTTTTCTTTTTTATAAATTCATGTATCTTTCTACATTTCATTTGATTCTATATTTTCTTTTGATTGTGCTATTTGCATTTCCGAGTTTCTTTACTTTCACAGTAGCTTTGGTTTCCTAGGTGGCACAATAAATGGAATGTCAGGACTGAAGTCAGGAAGACTCATCTTCCTGAGTTCAAATCTGACCTCAGACACATACTACCTATTTGACTTGGGACTAGTCACTTAACCATGTTCAGTTTTACCTTTTGGTATATAATATTTTAATATCCCCTCTTCTTTAAATAATAGTTATATGGTATTAGGTATTGACTGGAACTGTTTCACACTTTACTTTTTAAAAATGCCTGGTACCTCCATATTTGGCTGTAATATTTCTGGGAGTTTTATTGTGTAGTTTCTATCAGAAGGAGAACTGAAAGGATTCTTTGGATTTTTCACTCTGTGCTTAGGTGCTAATAGTTCTGGAGGATTTTTATTCAGTTCTCCAGAATTTTCTGTGGGAGAAGTTATTTTTAATAGTTGGATAACAGATAATTTCTCCTTCACAGAGAACATTTATTAGTCACTTACTATGTAGCAAGTATTAAAAATTCAAATGCATGTTGGTGGAGTTGTGAACGAATCCAACCATTTTGGAGAGTAGTTTGGAACTATGCTCAAAAAGTTATCAAACTGTGCATACCCTTTGATCCAGCAGTGTTACTACTGGGATTATATCCCAAAGAGATTATAAAGAAGGGAAAGGGACCTGTATGTGCACGAATGTTTGTGGCAGCCCTTTTTGTAGTGGCTAGAAACTGGAAACTGAATGGATGTCCATCAGTTGGAGAATGGCTGAATAAATTGTGGTATATGAAAATTATGGAATATTACTGTTCTGTAAGAAATGACCAACAGGATAATTTCAGAAAGGCCTGGAGAGACTTACACGAACTGATGCTGAGTGAAATGAGCAGGACCAGGAGATCATTATATACTTCAACAACAATACTATATGATGACCAGTTCTGATGGATCAGGCCATCCTCAGCAACGAGATCAACCAAATCATTTCTAATGGAGCAGTAATGAACTGAACTAGCTATGCCCAGAAAAAGAACTCTGGGAGATGACTAAAAACCATTACATTGAATTCCCAATCCCTATATTTATACACACCTGCATTTTTGATTTCCTTCACAAGCTAATTGTACAATATTTCAGAGTCTGATTCTTTTTCTACAGCAAAATAACGTTTTGGTCAGGTATACTTATTGTGTATCTAATTTATATTTTAATATATTTAACATCTACTGGTCATCCTGCCATCTAGGGGAGGGGGTGGGGGGGGGTAAGAGGTGAAAAATTGGAACAAGAGGTTTGGCAATTGTTAATGATGTAAAATTACCCATGTATATATCATGTAAATAAAAGGCTATTAAATTAAAAAAAAAGAATTCAAATGCATACAAGAATATTGCCACCTTTAGGGGTTTATATTCTAACAATGAAGACAACAAATAAATGGGGAATGGAAAGGAGGAGGCATTGTACCTGTTAGGAAGCATGGATATTGATAAAGAAGTGGATAAATTCAGGAAATAGATGGAGCTGCAATAAGATGAGCATGACTGAAGTCCTTCATGAAATGATGATCTGAAATACAGATTCAGTATTAAGAAGAGAAGTTGACACTCAGAGACATTCCCAAGGAAGGAGTTTACTGATGATGAAGTAGAGGAGAGTGGAGAATGAATGGAGCAAGAAAGTGGGATTGGATGGAATCCTTCATAAAATCATGGTAGATGGTAGAGGTGTTCACCAATTAAAAGAATAGAAATATTGAATCTTCTTTTTTTTTCAATATTTCCCTAAAAATTATATCAGATCTATTTCTTCTCATATAGGTTGCCTTTTATTAAGGAGACTTAAACTAAATTCCAACAACATTTTTTTTATTTTTTTTTTTGGTTTTTATTTAATAGCCTTTTATTTACAGGATATATGCATGGGTAACTTTACAGCATTAACAATTGCCAAACCTCTTGTTCCAATTTTTCACCTCTTACCCCCCCACCCCCTCCCCTAGATGGCAGGATGACTAGTAGATGTTAAATATATTAAAATATAAATTAGATACACAATAAGTATACATGACCAAACCGTTATTTTGCTGTACAAAAAGAATCAGACTCTGAAATATTGTAGAATTAGCTTGTGAAGGAAATCAAAAATGCAGGTGGGCATAACAACAACATGTTTTTTAATTGTGCTACTTTTTATGGTTGCTTATATATTTTCCAAGAAAAATACTTATATGATTTTTAACTTTTCATAATGATTTTAGAACCTAATGTCTGCATAAGATATGAATCCAAAATAGTTTTTATAAAGCCTTCTTGCCTCTAATTCATCATATGTTTTATTTCATCTCTTACTAGATGTTCATTAGCCATCTATTTAATAATATTTCAGAATTCTGACAAAATTAAACTCAATCATATTGAACTCAATTTTATTTTTTTCCTTTTTGATGAAAATCTGAATATTAATCCTCATTCATGCAGTATCTCTCTTATTCACAATAATCTCTCAACTATACTTGAAATTGACTCATCAGAAAAGATTAAAAATAACCATAAATATCACTAAGTTAACAAGCCCAAAACAAACATAACAGTAGGAATTTTAAAAATCAAAGGCAAGATAAAAATGAAATGCAGACATTATTGGCAGATTAATGAAAAACATATTTTTGAAAAGAAGTTTTCACATTCAGTAAATTTTAATTCTAAAAAAAATTAAAACTATAACAAAGAATCACAAATTTGAAAAATCTTTTGACCAAGAGATCATTGTATACAACAACAACAATAATATGATGATCAATTCTGATGGACATGGCTCTTTTATGTTTTTTACTAAAATCATGAATTTCCATTTAATAGTTTACTTTAAAAAAAAACAACTATAGTAGAGTAAATAGTACAAAGTGTTTTCAAAGTTATCCTGCTTTTTCTTTATTATTGTTATTTATTATTATAAATTTTTATTGACAGAACATATGCATGGGTAATTTTTTACATCGTTATCCCTTACACTCACTTCTGTTCCAACTTTTCCCTTCCCTTCCTCTACCTGTCCCCTAGATGACAGGCAGTCTTATACATGTTAAACATGTTATAGTATATCCTAGATACAATATAGGTGTACAGAACCATACAGTTCTCTTGTTACACAAGAAGAATTGGATGCAAAAGGTAAAAATAACCTGGGAAGAAAAACAAAAAATGCAAACAGATTACACTCATTTTCCAGTGTTCCTTCTCTAGGTCTAGTAGATTCTGTCCATCATTGATCAATTGGAACTGAATTAGATCTTCTCTTTGTCCAAGATATCCATTTCTATCAGAATACATCTTGATGTAGTATTGTTGTTAAAATATATAATGATCTCCTGGTTCTGCTCATTTCACTCAGCATCAGTTCACGTAAGTCTTTCCAACCCTCTCTGTATTCATCCTGCTGCTCTTTCTTTACAGAACAATAATATTCCAAAACATTCATATACCATAATTTACCCAACCATTCTCCAACTAATGGGCATCCATTTATTTTCCAGTTTCTAGCCACTACAAAAAAGGGCTGCAACAAACAGGTCCCTTTCCCTTCTTTAGTATCTCTTTGGGATATAAGCCCAGTAGTAACACTGCTGTATCAAAGGGTATGTACAGTTTGATAACTTTTTGGGTATAATTCCAGATTGCTCTCCAGAATGGTTGGATTTGTTCACAATTCCACCAATGATGCATCAGTGTCCCAGTTTTCTCACATCTCCTTCAGTATTCATCATTATCTTTTCCTGTCATCTTAGCCAATCTGACAGGTGTATAGTGGTATTTCAGAGTTGTCTTAATTTGCATTTCTCTGATCAATAGTGATTTGAAACACCCTTTCATATGGGTAGAAATAGTTTCAATTTCATCATCTGAAAATTGTCTGTTTTTGTTTTTGTTTTTGTTTTTTTTACTTTTGACCATTTATCAATTGATTTCTTATAAATTAGGGTCAGTTCTCCAATATATTTTGGAAATGAGGCCTTTATCAGAACCTTTAACTGTAAAAATGTTTTCCCAGTTTGTTGCTTCCCTTCTAATTTTGTTTGCATTAATTTTATTTGTACAAATGCTTTTTAATTTGATGTAATCAAAGTTTTCAATTTTGTGATCAATAATGATGTCTAGTAATTCTTTGGTCACAAATTCCTTCCTCCTCCACAGGTCTGAGAGGTAAACTATCCTATGTTCCTCTAATTTATTTATAATCTTATTCTTTATGCCTAAATCATGGACCCATTTTGATCTTATCTTGGTGTATGGTGTTAAGTGTGGGTCCATGCCTAATTTCTGCCATACTAATTTCCAGTTTTTCCAACAGTTTTTGTCAAATAATGAATTCTTATCCCCAAAGTTGGGATCTTTGGGTTTCTCAAACACTAGATTGCTATAGGTGTTGACTAGTTTGTCCTGTGAACCTAACCTATTCCACTGATCAACTAATCTATTTCTTAGCCAATTCCAAATGGTTTTGATGACCTTTGCTTTATAATATAGATTTAGATCTGGTACAGGTAGGCCACCTCCATTTGATTTTTTTTCATTTGAAATTTCATTTCCTTTGAAATTAAAAAGTCTTTGTACAAACAAAATATATAGAGAATTGACTCTAATTTATAAGAAATCAAGCCATTCTCCAACTGAAAAATGGTCAAAGAATATGAACAAACCATTTTCAGATGATGAAATTGAAACTATTTCCACTCATATGAAAGAGTGTTCCAAATCACTATTGATCAGAGAAATGCAAACTAAGACAACTCTTGAGATACCACTACACAGCTGTCAGATTGACTAAGATGACAGGAAAAAATAATGATGAATGTTGAAAGAGATGTGGGAAAACTGGGATATTGATGCATTGTTGGTGGAGTTGTGAATGAACCCAACCATTCTGGAGAGCGATCTGGAATTATGCCCAAAAAGTTATCACACTGTGCATCCCCTTTGATCCAGCAGTGCTACTACTGGGCTTATATCCCAGAGAAATACTAAAGAAGGGAAAGGGACCTGCATACACCAAAATGTTCATGGCAATCCTTTTTGTGGTGGCTAGAAACTGGAAAATAAATGGATGCCCATCGATTGAAGAATGGTTGGGTAAATTGTGGTATAGGGATATTATGGTATATTATTATTCTGTAAGAAATGACCAGCAGGATGATGTGATGAAATGGGATATCTTCAACAAAGGGAAGAGCTAACTTAGTTCCAATTGATCAATAATGGACAGAAGCAGCTACACTCAGAGAAGCAACACTGGGAAATGAGTGTAAACTGTTTGCATTTTTGTTTTTCTTCCCAGGTTATTTTTACCTTCTGAATCCAATTCTCCCTGTACGACAAGAGAACTGTTTGGTTCTGCACACATATATTGTATCTATGATATACTATAACATATTTAACATGTAGAGAACTGCTTGCCATATGGGGGAGGAGGTAGAGGGAGGGAAAGGAAAAGTCACAACAGAAGTGAGTGCAAGAGATAATGTTGTAAAAAATTACCCAGGCATATGTTCTGTCAAAAAAAATTTATAATAAAAAAAAAAATGACCAATTCTGTATTACTTGCCTCTTGTTAACCCCTGCTTATGCTTTTCTCCTTTCTTTCCCCCTTACAACCCTCCCCAGTATTAAACTTGTGAACACCACTTGCTTCTCATAGTACTCCCTTTTAGTATCCCTCCCCCTACCTTAAAGTTCCTCCCCCTATCTTACCCTTTTTCTTCACAATTTCAGTATTGCCTTCCACTTAGCTTACTCCTTCCCATTTCACTTTTCCCCTTTCACTTTTCAATGAAATGGGAGAACTTTCACCATAAATCGATTGTGTCTAAGATTTTTCTCTTTAAGACAATTCTGAGGGCAGTAAGATATACACTCTGTTCATTGCCCTCCATTCTTTCTCTTAGATATAATAGGTTTCCTTTGCCTCTTCCTGAGATGTAGTACCCCCACTTTACCCTTTTCTGAGTACAATTTCCTTTCCACCTCTAGTTTCTAGAACAAAGTATATATGAGTTTTTTTTATATATCTTTATAGCAGAAATATAGTTCCCAAGATTTCTTTTTACCTTTTCAGGTTTCTCTTGAGTTCTATATTTATAGATTAAACTTTTTGTTTAGTTCTGATTTTTTCATCAGAGATAGATTAAATTCACCTATTTCATTGAATGTCCATCTTCTTCCCCAGAAAAAAAAAATGCTCACTTTGGCTGGGTAAGTTATTTTTGGCTGCATACCAAGTTCCTTAGCCTCTTGGAATATCAGATTCCAGGACTTTCGATTCTTTAATGTGGACGCTGATAGATCCTGAGTAATCCTTATTGTGGCTCCTCTATATTTGAATTTATTTTTTTCTATCAGCTTGCAGTATTTTTTCCTTCATCTGATAGTTCTGGAATTTGCCCACTATATTTCTTAGAATTTCGATTTTAGGGTCCCTTTCAGCAGGTGATTGATGAATTCTTTCAAAGTCTACTTTACCCTCTGTTTCTATGACTTCTGGGCAGTTCTCTTTGATAATTTCATGGAAAATAGTGTCCAGGAGCTTTTTTTTTTTTTCATCATATTTTTCGGGAACTCCAATAATTCTCAGATTATCTCTCCTAGGTCTATTTTCCAGGTCTGTTGTTTTCCCAAGAAGGTATTTGACAATTTTTTCCATTGTTTCATTTTTTTGGTTTTGCTTCACTGATTCTTGGTGTCTCTTCTAGTCATTCAATTCCATTTGTTCAGTTCTGATTTTTAATGAATTATTTTCTTCACTCACTTTTTTATATCTTTTTCTAATTGTCCAATTGAGTTTTTAAGTGATTTGTTTTGTTCTATGGAATTTTTTTTTTCCATTTTGCTAATTTTATTTTTAGAGAGCTATTTTCTTTTGCCAATTCACTAATTCTGTTTTCCTTGAAGTTGTTTACCTTTTCCAGTTCACTAATTCTGTTTTTCAAGGATTTGATTTCTTTATCCACTCTATCTTTAAATGAGTGGTATGACTTATTGAGACCCTCTTGCCAAGTTTCTCTTTCCTTTTCCCATTTTTCTTCTAGCTCTCTTGTGAGAGCCTTTTTTATTTCTTCTATGAGAATCTTGTTTGTTGAGGACCAGATCATATCCCCATTTGGGGATTCATTTGGAGACAGTCTGTTTTTAGTCTCCTCAGGGTTTAAAGTCTATTCTCTATCCATATAGAAGCTATCAATAGTTGGAGCCTGTTTAAATTTTTTGCTCATAATTTGGAACTATGCTCAAAAAGTTATCAAACTGTGCATACCCTTTGATCCAGCAGTGTTTCTACTGGGCTTATACCCCAAAGAAATCTTAAAGAAGGGAAAGGGACCTGTGTGTACAAGAATGTTTGTGGTAGGTCTCTTTGTAGTGGCCAGAAACTGGAAACTGAATGGATGCCCATCGAATGGCTGAACAAATTGTGGTATATGAATGTCATGGAATATTATTGATCTGTAAGAAATGACGAGCAGGATGATTTCAGAAAGGCCTGGAGAGACTTACATGAACTGATGCTGAGTGAAATGAGCAGGATCAGAATATCATTATATACTTCAACAAACAATACTATATGATGATCAATTCTGATGGATGTGGCCATCTCCAGCAATGAGATGAACCAAATCAATTCCAATAGAGCAGTAATGAATTGAACCAGCTACACCCAGAGAAATAACTCTGGGAGATGACTATAAACCATTACATAGAATTCTCAAGCCCTCTATTTTTGTCTGCCTGAATTTTTTTTTTATTTCCTTCACAGACTAATAGTACACTATTTCAAAGTCTGATTCTTTTTGTACAGCAAAATAACTGTTTGGACATAGATACTTATATTGTATTTAATTTATACTTCAACATATTTAACATGTATTGGTCAACCGGCCATCTGGGGGAGGAGATGGGGGGAAGGAGGGGAAAAATCAGAGCAAAAGGTTTGGCAATTGTCAATGCTATAAAATTACCCATATATATATAACTTGTAAATAAAAAGGTATAATAAAAAATAATAATAAATAAATAATTTTTTTGCTTATTTTATCAAAGAAGAATCAAAGAAAACAAACTTTAAAAAAAGTCAAACACACAAACAAATGTAATCTGCCTTTATTTAATTTTGGGGGGGTGGGGAGTGGAAGGGTTGGATGGCATTACTGAACTTCCTCTACAGACTGCAGGGGCCCCAGAAAGGCACTAGCAGGACAGCAATGGCTGTTCTGAGAGTGTGCTGAGACACTGTGGGTGGGTGTGGCCAGGTCCCAAGAGACCCTAGCTTTTCAGGGTTATAGTCTTTAACCCCTGTGTTTATAGCTTCTCTGCTTATCTACTGGCTTGCTGCTAGGGCAAAGTAGCCACCATGTGGTAAAGTTCTCCCTGCAGAAACGGCTGAGATCACACCCCATCCCCTTCCTTTCTGTTCAGTGTGAGCTGCCTGCCATACTCTCACTGTCTGCCCTCAGTCTGCACCTGATCTGACTGACCCTGCCCACAAGCAAAAACAGACCTTTTCTGGTGAATTTCGAAGATATCTTCTGTTGGTAATTGTTTGTGGGTTTTTTTCAATTAGGAACTAATTCTGAGTAATAAACTAAACTAAATTTTTCTCATTTTGTATTCTTTTTGATCTGATTTTTCTTGTGCAGCATGATAAATGTGGAAATATGTACAGAAGAATTGTCCATGTCTGATGTATATTGGATTATTTGCTAGGAGAGGGGATGGGGTAAGGGAGGGAGAAAAATTTGGGATACAGTTTTGCAGAGGTGAATGCTGAAAATTACCTTTGCATATACTTTGAAAATAAAAAGCTATTATTTAAAAAATAAAAAGACATCTTTGAAGTCATCTAAATAAAATAAAGTAAATATCTGAAGAAAAGTTCACTTACAATATCCCTGACAAATGAGAATCCAGCTTTCATTTGAGACTTTTTATAAAGAACTTGTTATCTTTTGAAGGTACAAATCCTAATTTTGTATAGCCCATATTCATAAGAAGTTGTAATATAAATCAAGTCTATTCTTGCCACTTTTCAACTTCTCTCAATAACTCCTAATGAAGTTTCCCTTCTTTTAAAAACTTTGCTTCCTTGAATAACTTTTTTTAAAAAATCCTATTTACTTTTAAAATTATTTGTGTTCAATATTACAAACTTCTTTTGGTATTTGGTCATGTGTGATGACCATGCTAGCATCCAGGGTACCTCAGAATCAGCCGGAGTCAGGATAAGCAAAAGTCCTTAGTCTTTATTCTTGGTCTTTAGGGGTAGAAGTGAACAGGAGGAAGTAAAATCTCTGTGACTGCCTTCTTCCTTGTCTTCCACAAAAAGTGACTCTGCCTAATCTTACACCATCCTCTAGTCCCTCCTACAATCCTCTGGATACACCAATCATTGAGCCAGCACAGGATAGTGGGAAGGGCCATTTTCCAAGCATATGCCCATAGAGTATTGTCCAGTCGGTAGTTAACCTCAAGTGCTCTGCTGTCCTGACCTCAGTGCATCCACTTTCAGCCCTCTACAGCCAAATAAAGACAGGCTTTTAAAAATCTTTTTATGATTTCTTACTATATCTGCTAGTCTTAGCAGGAGGAGGTCAATTGAAGTGTTCCACTTGTCCTAAATGATAAAGATAGGTTACTACAAAAATTCCAGATAATTTGTTCTATCCTTAGTTTCTTTATTTTCTTCCTTACTGGTCCATCTCTAAGCATTCTAGAGTGATATGGCATAGATATGTCTCCTACAAAGCTTTTGGAAGATTTATTTACCTCTATATCAATTTGTATTTATTAGCAAAATGACCATAATCTTCCATATTTTTCCTGATAATGTTTTATTTAGAAGTATATTGCTTTCCATGTTAAGCACATCCCTCTACTTGATAAAGAGATTGAACCTTAAATTGGATAAGATTTTCTTTGTTTTCTTTATCGTAGCAAATGTGAGGCATTAGTCAAACCTTCTAAGAAATAATGAGTGAATCAATGTCTTTTCCCCTCATTTTCCTATTGTCTTTGTAAATAAGCCAATGATGTTATAACTATGTGATGTCCCTTTCTTTTTTCTTATTCTTTTTTCCTGACCATTATTTATTTTTTCTGTAATTCATTAATTCTCTTAAAACATAAATAGTATAATTGGCTGAATATAGAAAATAAGCTAAGAAGGGTTCTTCTGTTTGTGCTTTTAGAAGGCAAATACTTCTATCCAGTTATCAGATACTATCTTCTTAAGTAGAAATGTTTACTTCATTTAGATTTTTTCTCAATTTATTTAAAAATCTAGCAATGCCATGGATTTTAGGGAAGAAATAATCTGTTAAGCATGCCATGCAAAATTTATGGTCTCCTTTGTATCACATTAGGATTCTTCAATCAGATTTTTAAAGATAGATTAATCAAATTTTAACAAGTGAAATATTTTAAAGGTTTTAAAAAACCAATCTTCTCATAATTCCACTTGAAAACTCCCCCCCTTTAACTATGAGCAAACAACAAGTTGGAACTCTTAGCAATGGCATCCTATGTTATCTATCATATTAAGTTAACAGAGAACATTATAATCCTACTTATATAGTTGTTGGTGCTTATTTAGGACATAGCTGTAAACACATAGATACATATGTACAAAAACAGACATTTTCTCCAAATTATGCTTATTACAAATTTTCAGTGAAGCTATGAGTTAGATTTTCTGTACTATAGACAATCATTTATGAATCAGATCAGATAGAATGAGCTAGAGTAAGACCAGAAGATATAACCAGAATAATATTAATATTATTTATCAATGAGAGAATTGGCATAATCTTATCTTCCTAAAATTATTAATTAGTATAGAGGCCAAAGTATGTAAACATGAAGATATATTAAGGACTATTTTTTACTTTTCAATAATTCTGCTGCAAATAATTTTTGCACTCATGCATGAAGGTAATTATTTTTTCATTGATCTGGTCTTTTGAACCGCAAATGATGGTAAGATTTTAAAAATCATCTACACGGATTCAGAACTTTAAACCAGGTCTTCTTACTCCAAAATTCAGACTCACTAAGAAAAAAAAGTTAATACTAGTTGCAGACTTCCAGGGACAGAGCCAAGATGTCAGAATAGAGAAAATACTCAGTAGAACTCTAATAACATTCACCTCCAAAAAAACTTTAAAATAACATCTCAAATCAACTTCTGTAGTGACAGAGCCAACAAAAGATGAGAGTAGGATATTCTTATAGGTTCAGACAACTTTTTTATTGTTCCATTGTTTCAGTTATCTCTGACTTTCTATGACCTCATTTTGATTCTAGGCTTGCCACTGGATTTCAGTGACATTGGAGGAGAAAATTTGTGAATCTATCTTACTTAAATCCAATTCATAGGAAACTCAAGACAGTACCACATGATGTCATTCTTCCTCTCTAAAAACAAAGGATAAACAACAAAAAGATATGAACAGGTAAAGGAATGAAAGCAAAAGAAAATTATGAAAAAATAAGCACTTAAAATAATGAAGAAAATGAAACCTTAAAATATAAAATTGTCTAATTGAGAAAAGAGTTAGAAAAATACACTGATGAATTTAACTATTTATAAAGCATAACTGAGGGGCATAGTCAAGGTAGCAGAGAGTAGACAGGTTTTTGTCTGAGACTTTCTGGCTTCCCTTGGAATTAACACTAGATCAATCCTCTGGGATTTGAAGTGACAGAACCCCAAAACACTTGTAGTGTAACAAATTTCCAGTGGAAGATATTTTGGAAGAACTCAGAAAAGGTCTCTCTCAATTAGGTGGGGGGAGCAGAGGGGGAAGATAGCCCAGCACAGGCACAGTGCAAATAGATCCAGGATAGAGAGGCCTCTGAATGCAAGAGGTAATCTCTTTGTAGACACATAGCCAAAATACACCAAAATTGGCTACTCTGTCCTGGTTCAGAAGCCAGTGGATCAGCATACTAGCTGTGAGATTTCTGACACAACTACAGAAGGCAAATAATTAACCCCTGGACCTCAGCATAACAAGCAGGACATGGCCAGTAAAAATCATGATTGAACAAACAGAAGTGAATGATTCAATGGGACATCAAAGATAAGTCAAAAATAAATATTGGAGGGGATGTGGGAAAACTGGGACACTAATACATTGTTGGTGGAACTGTGAATGGATCCAGTCATTCTGGAGAGCAACTTGGAACTATGTTCAAAAAGTTATCAAACTGTGCATACCATTTGATACAGCAATGTTTCTACTGGACTTATATCCCAAAGGGATCTTAAAGGAAGGAAATGGACCAACATGTGCAAAAATGTTTGTGGCAACCTTTTTTGTAATGACAAGAAACTGGAAACTGAGGGGATACCCATCAGTTGGAGCATAGCTGAATAAGTTATGGTATATGAATGTTAGGGAATATTATTGTTCTATAAGAAATGATCAGGAAGATAACTTTAGAAAGGCCTGAAGAGATTTCATGAACTGATGCTAAGTGAAATGAGCAGAACCAGATCATTGTACATGGAAACATCAGTATTATAGGATGATCAATTCTGATGAATGAGATACTCTTCAACAATGAGAAGATTGATGCCAAGTCCAATGATCTTGTGATGAAAAGAGAAAGAGACGATGGGTGCTGAATATGGATTGCAACATAACATTTTCACTCTTTTTGTTGTTAATTTGCATTTTGTTTTCTTACTCATTTTCTTTCCTTTTTGATCTGATTTTTCTTGTGCAACAATAGGATTGCATAAATATGTTTACACATATTAGATTTAACATATTTTTTTCTTCGTTGTGGCAAGTTTTTATTTTTTTTTTTATTTTAATAGCTTTTTATTTACAAGTTGTATGCATGGGTAAGTTTACGGCATTGACAATTGCCAAACCTTTTGTTCCAATTTTTCCCCTCCTTCCCTCCACCCCTTCCCCTAGATGGCAGGATGACCAATACATGTTAAATATATTAGAGGATAAATTAAATACAAAATAAGTATACATGTCCAAACCATTATTTTGCTGTACAAAAAGAATCAGACTCTGAAATATTGTACAATTAGTCTGTGAAGGAAATAAAAAATGCAGGTGGGCAAAAATATAGGGAATGGGAATTCGGATTTAACATATATTTTAACACATATAACACATATTGGATTGCTTGCCATCTAGGGGAGTGAATGGGAGGAAGGAGGGGGAAATTTGAAACACAAGGTTATGCAAGGGTCAGTGTTAAAAAATAACCTGTGCATATGTTTTAACAATAAAAAGCTTTAAAAAATAAAATAAGAAAAAAGAGTAAGTCAAACAAAACCAAAAAATGGAAAAAATACAAGAAAATGTAAAATACCTCTTTGTAAATTTAAAAAAAAAAAAAACAATCAACTGACTTGAAAAATAGATCCAGGAGAGACACCCTAAGAATTATTGAAATACCTGAAAAACACAATAAAAAAAAGACCCTAGATAACATCTTTCAAAAAATTATCAAGGAAAATTACCCTGATGTCTGAGAAGCAGAGTGTAAAATAGCCATTAAAACAATTCACCAATCACTTGCAGAAAGAAACACAAAAATGAAAGCTCCAAGGAATAATATAGCTAAATTTCACAGTTACCAAATCAAGGAGAAAATATTGCAAACAGACACATAGAAACAATTTAAATAACAAGAAGGCACAATAACAATTACCCAGGACCTTCAATTTTAAAAAAACCTAAGAAGATAGGATACAATATTCAAGAGTGTAGAGTATGGGCTAGCTCTCTGGAAGGCTTCAGGGTCAGCCAGAGTCAGGAGAAATCAAACTCCTTAGTCTTTAGGAGGAGAAGTAAAAGAAGCAGCCAAGCAGAATCCTGGATTCAGGAGTCTGGAGTCACCAACTTCTCTCCTCCTTGTCCTGCTGCCAAGTGACTCTGCCTATCTTCCTTCCTCTTTGATCCTTTCCTCTGATTATCTTAACACCAAACATTTAGCAAACACCAACAGTGAGAAGAGCCATTTATCCAAATATATGTTAATAGAGTAATTGTCCCACATAGAATAGGTAATTAGTCTTAAGTGCTCAGTTGTCTGATTCAAGCATACCTTTTTGGAGTTGCAGCCCTCTACATAAGAGGACAAAGGAGCTTGAACAGCAGGCAAGCATAAACTACCTGGCAAAATAAAGCATTACCTTTCAGGAAAAAATGATGAGTATTCAATTATATAGTGGATTTTATAAAAAGAATAATTTGATCTTCAAATACAGCACTCAAGAAAAGTACAGAAAGGTAAAAAGGGAAGGAAAAAACCCTGTTTATAAAAGGTTAAAATTTTTACATCCCTATATGGGAAGATGATATGTTTAACTCTTGAGATCTATATCTTTGTTAGGGGTATAACTTAGAGCAGGAGTCCTCAAAACTACGGCCCACGGGCCAGATGCAGCAGCTGAGGATGATTATCCTCCTCACCCAGAGTTATGAAGTTTCTTTATTTAAAGACCCATAAAACAAAGTTTTTTTTTTACTATAAGTCCGACCCTCCAACAGTATGAGGGACAGTGAATTGGCCCCCTATTTAAAAAGTTTGAGGACCCCTGACTTAGA
Organism: Sarcophilus harrisii; assembly: GCF_902635505.1. Lineage (NCBI taxonomy): Eukaryota > Metazoa > Chordata > Mammalia > Dasyuromorphia > Dasyuridae > Sarcophilus > Sarcophilus harrisii. Next base: position 45,384,326 of record NC_045430.1, read on the forward strand.
GGGTATAGGTATAATTTGACTTTATTGTGATGATACAAAAAGAAACTAGTGGTGGAAAAGGAATTGTACTGGATGAAGAGGAAAGGAAAGGTAAAATGGGATAAATTTTTTGACATGAAGAGGTCAAAAAGATCAAATCAACAATTGAGAGAAAAAAGGGAGGGGAATGAGCAGTGTGTGAACCTTATTCTTAGTGGATTTGACTTAAAGAGAGAATATCAGAGTTATTTAGTTTGATAGAGAAAGTTGTCTCACCCTATAGGGAAGTGGGAGTTGAAAGGGGAAAGGAAAGGGGAAGATTAATAGAAGAGAGAATATAAGTAGAAGGGGAAAAGGATGAGAAAGGGGAAGGAACTGTAAAAGGGGAAGGCAGACTGAGGGAGGTGATGGTCATAAATAAAACACTGGGGAGAAGGTTAAAGGGAAAAGGAAAGAGAAAAATATAACTTGAATATAAGATGATGGGAAATACAGAGTTAGTAATTTTAACTCTAAAACTGAATAGGATAAACTCTCCCATAAAACAGCAGCAGATAACAGACAATTAAAAGCCGGAATTCTACAATATGTTGTTTACAATAAACACATTTAAAACACAGCAATACATATAGACTAAAGGTATGAGGCTGGAACAGAATCTATTATGCTTCAGTTGAAATAATAGTAATAATAAAAAAAGATAAGGCCAAAATTGGTTTATGATATAAAGAGTGATGATATAAATAAACAAGAACAAAGGATAGTCTACCTCTCAGATCTGTGGAGAAGGAAGGAGTTTGTGGCAAAAAGAAAGGGTAGATTATGAAATGAGAAATTGATAAATTGGTTCAAGGAGGAAAAATACTTATATTTCAACTTAAAATAGGAATATATGTTACCCAAAGGTAAGTAGGAGTAGAAGAAGATAACGAAAAGAAGCATAGAAAATAAAATTATAATAACATGAAACTCTGTGTGTGCACACATGCTTACATGCACTAAATAGCATAGTGTCCAAATTCTAAAAATTAAGTGAATTACAAAAGAAAATAGGTAAATAGTAAAACCCTACTAGTGGGATATTTCAACTTTCTCCTTTCATATCTAGATAAATTTAGAAGTAAAACTTTTTTAAAAAGAAGTAAAAAATGATAAAATCTTAGAAAACTTACATATGATAGATTGCTGATGAAAACTGAATTGGAATGCAAAGGAGTATAGTATCAGTATAACAGAAATGATAATTATATCCAAGTTAATTTACCCATTTAGTGCCATCTCAATCAAACTACCAAAGAATAATGTTAGAAAAAATATAATAACAAAATTCATCTGAAAACAAAAGTCTAAAAATGGCAAATTTTTTTTGTTTTTTTGTTTGTTCCTTACATTTCAATCTACATTTGCTAGGTCTAAGTGGATTAGATTATATATAAAATACTCAGAAGTAAATGAACATAGTAGCTTAATGTTTGAAAACCTCAAAGATTTAAATATTAAGATAAGAACTCAATATGTGGCCAAAATTTCTGAGAAAACTAGAACACAGTTTGGCAGAAACTAGGCATAGATTAACATCTCACGTTATATACTAAGATAAGGTAAAAATAGATAAATAAAGTAGACATGAAAGGTGATATTAGGGCAATAAGGGCAACAAAAATGTAAAAATGGATCTCTAAAGAAGGAAAGATTTTGCCCAAACCAAAAAAATATATTGAGAGAGAGCCTCAGGAAAATATAATACATAATTTAGATAACATGAAATTAATAAAAACTTTTGCACAAACAAAACCAATGAAGCTAAAATTAGAAGGAAAAGAGAAAATGGGGAAAATATAGCAAGTTTCTCTAATAAAGGTCTTATTTCTTAAATATAAAGGAAATCCAATCATTGTTATAAAAGTAAGAGCCATTTCCAAGATAATAAATAATCAAAGGATCCAAAAAGGATATTTTCAGAAGAAAAATGCTTTAAATCATTACTAATTAGAAAAATGAAAATTCAAACAATTCTAAGATACCACTCAAATGTATTACATAGCTAGCTTGATAAGAAAATGACAGATGCTGGGGAGGATATGGAAAAAATTAGGACATTAACTTACTGTAGGTGAAGTTATAAACTAATCCATTCTGAAGAACAATTTTGGTCTATGTTTAAAGTGGTATAAAATGTGCATAATCTTTGACTTAGCAATACCACTACTAATTCTGTATGCCAAAAATCTAATAAATGAATAATAATAAGGAAAAAGATCTGTTTAAGCAGTGTATGTGTATGTGTGTATATTTGTGGGGGGGGGGTGGGGGGGTGTGTGGGAGGGTGTGAGCTTTTTTGGTGATGGCAATGAATTAGAAATTGAGGGAGTGACCATCAATTGTCAAATAATAAAAACTTTTTTTCTACATAATTTTGATTGCATATTATTTGCTAAGAGAAATGATGAAAAGAAAATTTTCAGCAATGCCTGGAAGAATTTTTATGAAATTATGCAAATAAAGGGAATCAAAGGGATTGCATTGTACAAAGAGCAAGAAGAATTTGGAACTTGAGATTTTTAATTTTTTTATTTACAATTGGAAAATATTTGGTGAAATAAATAAAAACATTTTAAAATAATATTTTTTCAGCATACAAAACTGACATCCACAGTGGAATGAACATTTAATTTAGTAGATTTTTCATTGTATGAGGTATATTAAAATATATGTTCTATTAGTAGGAATGTGTGTTAATTTAGCCATTCTGGATGAAAGTTTTCTTATCTATTACTTTGAATTCTTAAATATTTTATTTCATGCATGTAAACTATCTGAGAAGCTATTCATAGACTTTAACAGACAGTTGCAGGAATTTGTAATACCCAAAAGATTAAGAATCACCAGAATAAAGTTGTTGTTTTTTTTAATGCTTCCCTTTCTAGATATTGTGTTTTTATTTGAGAAGTTATTCTGAATCTTTGAGTGTGTGTGTGTGTGTGTGTGTACGAAAGAGAGACAAAGAGGAGAGGGAGCTAGTGTAGTTTATTATCTCAGAAGTTTAGAAGAATCAAGCTTCTAGAAGATTTAATCAGAAAACCAAATTGCAGATACTAAAAAGGGATAAGTATCCCTTGATAATGGAATGCAAAAAAGGAATTCAAGTGTCAGAACAATATATATTCACAAGTTTCCATCTACAGAAATGTAAGCTTTCATCTCTTAAAAATTAAATTTCTAGTTTTCTTGTTGCCAAGATAACCTTGACAACATAAACTGGTGCACTTTTGGTCTATTTTGATCCACTGCCAAATAGATTGAAAAAACAGTACTAAGACAAGTGTGAAATTACCTTTTATTCATCCTAATGGGGTATTAAATTTGAAGTCTAATTATACATTCTAGGATTGTCAAGCATTGTTAAACACTTTGCTGTTAATTATTGCACAGAAACCAGAAATGTGTAGTTAATGCACTGAGAACAGTTTGGGTTAATATGCAATTCTTTCCTTTCTTTCAAGGGAATTATTGAGACATTTATACTCTTTACAGAGACATTCATACTATGTACAATCAAAAAGTCCAAGCCCTCATTCTGATAATATTTGCAGCGTGGTTGTTTATTAGCTTTTTAAGATTTGCCGAACACATTAATAGATTATTTCACTTAATCCTTACCTGAACTGTTTGAAGTATTTTATAGATAAAAAGACTGAGGCAGAAAGACCAATTAATCTATCCTTATTTAGTGACCTAGTAAATTTATGAAACTGAATTTAATTGAGGATAGTGGGTAATGTGTGGTCTTTCATAAAATAAACCAACATTTAGTATCTGCATCAGACACTTATTAGCAATATGATTATAGCACCATCATTTTTGTCATCAATAAAAAGATTAAAAATACTAAAGGTGATGTGATTAAATCTCTTTTGCAAAACTCAACATGCTATTTATTTATCATTCATTCCAGTTTAGAAGAAATATTTTGAAGAACACATTAAAAGTATGCAACATTCATTCAATATGCATAATATATGTGTATATAGTATATACACACATGCATTTTATCTATAGATACTATGCATATATAATGAATACATGTGCATGAGTATGTGTGTGATATAAGAGATATGTAGATAGATATTAGATCAATAGATTGATAGTTCTACAATCTCGATGAGCTAAGATCACAAACTTCCCTAGGATAAATAGATAACAGGAATAGTAGGAAGATGATAAGTTGCCTGCAAACTACAAGGGTTTAGATTGTAAGCTGCTGAGGCATGTCCTTACTATCATAATCCTTGGTGTTTTAAATCCTGTTTTTCTTTGCTATCAATGGAGAACAAAGTGACATCTGTATATATAAGTATATAGATATATATGTGTGTCTCTCTGTGTATATGTATATACATATATATGGGCATATGTATGTGTATATATATATATATTTATATTCTTAATCAATAGAATTTAAATTCCTGGAGGGAATCTTTTGCAATTAACACGTTGTTTTCTTGATTGATCTGTATAGTGTTATGACTAATGTTTGTTGATTGATCGACTGATACTCTTTATGCTGAAGTATTGTGAGAGAATTTAAAAACAACTCAAGTTTTCCTTTCTTCATTGTAAAATGTTTCTGGCTTTGAGTAACTCTCTATTGGGGAGCAGCTAAGGTGTCACAGTGGATAAAGTACCAACTCTGAAGTCAGGAGGACCTGAGTTCAGATCTGGTCTCAGACGCTTAATACTTCCTAGCTGTGTGACACTGGGCAAGCCTATTTAGGACAAGAACCTGACTAATAATATTGTTTTAGATTTATAAGGAAATTCCTTTATCCTCACCACAGATACCCAGTAGCAAATAGTTAAGAATTTATCTTTGCTTTCTAAAGTAAGATGATTAATCAATGTTTATATATATTCTTTGGTAATTGTTTGTACTTATTTAAAATTAAAGTGTGGAATAATCTTTTTTTTTTCTTGAGCTCCTTTCAGAGAAATATTGAAAGCATTAACAGCAACTAAAATTACTTCTTCTAATGGATAAGTACCATCTAATTTGAATCACTCCCTCAGTCTAGGATCAGTACCTTAAGCACTTGTAGACTTACTACATAAACATCAAATTAATCTCACTTTTGACTATTATTTTCTAAGTATTTTTAATCTTTAAAAGTAAGATATATTCTGTCTCTTTAAGGAGACAATAATATTCTCAGGTTTGGGTGCTATGTTTTCATTTCTCTTATATCAAGATTCATCTATATCCTTCTACATTAACTCTGTATACCTTAAGCATGAAATATCTGTCATCGTTGTTGTTGTTTATTCATTTTTCAGGTATGTTTGAGTGTTTGTGACTCCTTTGGAGTATTTCTTTGGCAAAGGTATAGGAGTTATTTTGCCATTTGGTTTTCTAATTCATTTTACAAATAAGAAAGCTGAGACAAACAGGGTTAAGTGACATTCAAATGCCCTACAAATAATAATTATCTAAGGCCAGATTTGAACTTAAGAAGAGGAGTCTACCTGATTTCAGACTCAGCATTTTATCTATCACATTACTTTTTTATAAACTGACTAAAAAATGCATTAATAGTTTGGAAGGAAATCCAGAAACTCTCTCCAAATTTTTTGAGGTAAATGATTCCTTACTTTGACATATTGCATAGGTTTGACTCCAATGAAACCATATTTGGTTATAAAAATCCAATTGGTTTATGTGTATTATGTTTCATATACAGCTATAGTCAATTCAGAAGGGCATTCAGGACTTTCATATTCAGAGATTCACCATGATGCCACTATGTTTCAGAATCAAAAAAACATAGTACCTAGGAGAGTGGCCTGAATTATGTGGTAGTCTCATGACCTTTTAGTATCAAAGGGACTTTTCTGAAGATTTCCTTGGGGAAGAAAAATGTAAAATACATCATTGGAAAAATACAGAGAGGAGTCTACCACAGGTTGGCTGCTCTGCTTTGGTTGCAAAGCAGTAGATCAGTAGAGAAATTACAAAAAGGCCAAAGGTAGAGTGCATTACAAAAAAATTCCAGAATCTAACTGAATCTGGCTACACCCACCCAGCACCAAAAGTTATTCAGCACAGACCACAGCACAGCTGCCCAGGCTTTGCAGCACAGGGCTTTTTCCCAGGGCAACCAACTTCTGCATGACAAGGGGAGTGGGGGGGGAGGGGTTCTGTCCCAGGAAGCCACAAATCTGCATGGCAGAAGGGCTCTGATCCACACAGCACGGTTCTGCCCAGGGCAGTGACACTTTCACTGCTCAGCTGCTAATCCCAAGGTAGCTACTGATTGCAAGCAGAGCTCTTCCAAGGGCACTTCCACAGCTCATTGCTCTTAGGAACCTGTTTGCAGGACAGCTACTGTCTATATATATATATATATATATATATATATATATATATATATATGTATGTATCCCTGCTCTGTAGAGAAAACTCATAACCCCCTTGCCCTGAAGACAGACCCTAAGGGCTTTAAAAAAAAGAGTAAAAAAGCCAAGCATAGGCTAACCATCAGTAGCTTCTATACAGAAAGAGAGCAGGTTTTCAACCCCTAGGAGACTAATAGCAGACAGTCTCTAGACAAAACCCCAAATGGGGATGTAACCTGATCCCCATCACACAAGGCTCTCCTAGAAGAAACTGTAAAAATCTTAAAAGAGAGCTAGAAGAAATATGATGAAAGGAAAGAGAAATTATGCAAGAGAGTTCAGAAAAGGCATATAACTCACTTAAAGAAAAATTTGATAAAGTGGAAAAAGAAAACAACTTCCTGAAATGTGAATTGGAATAGGTAAAGAACTCCCAGGGAAACAGAATTTGTGAATTGGCAAAGATAAAGAACTTCCAGGAAAGTAGGATTTGTGAATTGGAAAAAGAAAATAACTCAATAAAAAAAATAGTGAAATTGAAAAAGAAAATCCATAGAGCAAAACAACTCATTTAAAAACTCAACTGGGCATATATACAAAAAGAAGTAAAAAAGCTAATGAAGAAAATAACTCATTAAAAATCATAATTGAACAAATAAAAATGAATGATTCATTGAGATATCAAGAATCAGTCAAGCAAAACTAAAAAATGAAAAAATAGAAATCAGTCAAGCAAAACTAAAAAATGAAAAAATAGAAAAAATGTTAAATATCAACTTGGAAAAACAAAAGTCCTGGAAAATAGAACAATCCTGGAAAATAGATCTAGGAGAGATAATCTGAGGATTATTGAACTTCCTGAAAATTATGATGAAAAAAAGAGCCTAAATACTATTTTACAGAAAATCATCAAAGAGAACTGCATAGACGTAATAGGTAAAATAGACATTGAAAGAATTCATCGAATACCTTCTGAAAAATACCCTAAAATAAAAACTCCAATGAATATTGTGGCTAAATTTCAGAACTATCAGACAAAGGAAAAAATATTACAGGCAGCCAGAAAAAAAAACACAATTGAAATATTGAGGAACCACAATAAGGGTCACTCAGGATCTAGCTACTTCTACATTAAAGGTTTGAAGAGCCTGGAATCTGATATTCCAAAAGACAAAAGAACTTGGAATGCAGGCAAGAATAAACTATCCAGCTAATTTGAGCATTTTCTTCCAGGGAAGAAGATGGACATTTAATGAAACAGGTGAATTCCATTTTTTTTTCCTTTTTTTTCAAAATTTTCTGTTTTGTAGTCAATAGTGATCTCTAGTTCTTCTTTGGTCATAAATTCCTTCCTCCTCCACAGGTCTGAGAGGTAAACTATCCTATGCTCTTCCAATTTATTTGTAATCTCATTCTTTATGCCTATGTCATGAACCCATTTTAACCTTATCTAGGTGTACGGTCTAAAATGTGGGTCAATGCCTAGTTTCTGCCATACTAATTTCCAATTTTCCCAGCAATTTTTGTCAAATAATGCATTCTTATCCCAAAAACTGGGGTCTTTGGGTTTGTCAAACACTAGATAATTAAAGTTGTTGGCTGTTTTGTCCTTTGGACCTAATCTATTCCATTGAAGTACTGGAGAACAATTTGAAAATAAGCCCAAAGGACTATAAAACTGTGCAAATCCTTCAAAACAGCACTGAATCTAGTGCTTGGGTCTGTATTTCAAATCATAAAGGAGGGAAAAGGATCCACATGTGCAAAAATGTTTGTAGTTGTTATTTTTGTGTTGGCAAAAAATTGAAAATGAGTAGATGCCCATTAATTGGGAAATGACTAAATTATGGTATATGAAAATAATGAAATATTATTGTTTATAAAAATGATGAACTAGCTGATTTTAGAATGGCATGGAAAGATTTACACAAACTGATGCTGAGCAAAACAAGCAGAACCAGGAATACATATACACAATAAAAGAACAATTATGGGATGATCAAGTATGAAATATTTAGTTCTTCTCAGTTGGTTCAGTGATCCAAAGCAATTCCAATAAACTTTGGATGGAACATGCGATTTGCATCTAGAAAGAATCAATAAATGTTATGTTCATTTTTTTCCCTTCTTTTTCTTCTGTTTTATTTTTGTCTAATGGTTTCTCCCTTTTCTTCTGATTATTCCCTCTCAACATGACCAATAAGGGAATATGCAAAAAAAAATTTTAAAAAGAATGAACAATTGTCATAATTTATCACAAACAAGTAAATAAACAAGTGGTAGGGGGGGAAGTGTGCATGGGAGGTAGACCTCATATTTATAATATAAAAAGCCCTGGACAGACAAAACTATGATTGCTTCCAATTTACTATCTGTACCATGTTATGCACAATTAGGATTACTAATTAGATCAGATAGAAATTTATTTCAGATGAGAAACTTTAAGCAATTTCTATTTGATCAGATAGAAACTTTTTGTCTTATAGAGACCCTGACTATGTCATGGGAAACTTAGGAACCCTATCTTGCTTTCTTATACCTGGCACATACAAACACAACCAACTGTATAATTCTCCTATTTGTGGCATAGTATCAGGAAATCAGGAAGGCCTGAATTTTAATTTAAAGTTTGATATTTGCTTGCCATGGGATCCTGGGAAAACAAATTAATTTCTTGTTTGTTTCAATTTCTGTACTTTAAAATGAAAATAACAATAGCATCAACCTTGCAAGTTTTCTGTGAGGATCAAATGAGATAACATTTTTTTTTAAAAGGAAGTGTTTTGCATAGCAATTGGTATATTATAAATGCTATATAAATTCACATTTTCTTCTTTCTCATACTCATCCTCTTTATTTTTGTAAAAATAAAAAGAGTCAATCCTTTCTTCTAGTCATTTTTCAGTTTATCAAACACTATGCTACTGTGTTTATTTATTTCTGTACATTATGAATCTATCTGTCCCACCATTTAAACTCTGGTTTATTTGGTTTTCAAATAGCATAAAATCATTTTTAATGATTGCCGCTTTGTAACACAATTTGAAACCAAGGAATATATGATAATTTTTGTACTGGCATTTTACTTTTTAGCCTTAGTACTTTTATCTTTTTTATGCTGTTCTTATGTGTGATTATTTGCAAAAGAAATGGTATATGGGGTCAACTTGTTATTTCATTGGCATAGAAAACTATTAGTAAGAAAGCTCTTTTTATCCATATGGAGCAGAATCACTTTTCAATTTATAATCTTAATAAACCCATTAAGGAAACTTCCTAAGATGACTGAGCAATTACATAAACTCATCCATTTTTTCCAGATCATATGCTAAATAGGTTTCAAATGATGTTTTTTAATCAAAATCTACATGACTCAAGAAAAAATTCACCACATTCTACCTTATAGCATAAACAAGGTATGTGTGTGTGTAACACAATATAGAACAATAATATTCCATTACCTTAAAGTACTACAACTTGTTCAGGCATTCCCCAATTGATGGGCATCCATTCCTTTTCCAATTCTTTGCTAGTATAAAAATAGCTGCTATAAAATATTTTTTGCACATGCAGGTCCTTTTCCTTTCTTTATGATTTTCTTGGGATACAAATCCAGTAATGACAATGCTGGGTTAAAGAGCATGCACAGTTTTATAGTCCTTTCGATGTAGTTCCAGATTGCTCTTCAGAATAATTGGATCATTTCACAACTCCACCAACAATGCATTAGTGTCCCAGTTTTCCCATATCCCTTCCCACACTTATGATTATGTTTTCTTATCATCTTAGTCAATCTGAGAGGTGTGAGATGATTCCTCAGAGTTGTTTTAATTTGTATTTATCTTATCAATAGTGATTTAAAGCATTTTTCACATAACTATGAATGGCTTTAATTTCCTCATCTGAAAATTGTCTCTTCATATACTTTGACCATTTATAGATTGGGGAATGTCGTGAATTCTTAAAAATTTGAGACAGCTCTTTACATAGTCTAGAAATGAGACCTTTATCAGAAACATTGGTTGTAAAGATTTTTCCCCAGCTTTGTACTTCCTTTTTAATCTTGTTTCTCTTGGTTTTGGTTCTGCAAAACCTTTTTAATTTAATGTAATCAAATTATCCATTTTTACTTTCATAATGTTCTCTAGTTCTTCTTTGGTCCTAAATTCCTTCCTTCTACATACATGTGATAGGTAAATTATTTCTTCTTCTTTTTTTTTTTTTTGTTTTGTTTTGTTTATGGTAACCTAGGCAATTTACCTTTTTTAAATATTGATCCATTTTGGTTAGATTGTCAGACTTGTCTCCATAACATTGCACAAAAAACTCCTAATTATTGCTTTAATTTTTTTTCCACTGGCAGTGAGTTCACCCCTTTTATTTTTGATGCTGATGATTTGTTTTGTTTTTCCTTTTTCTGATCAAATTGGCCAAAGATATATCTATTTTGTTACTTTTTTTTGTAAAGCCAACCCTTAGTTTTGCTTCTTAGTTCAATATTTTTCTTAATCTTTATTTTATTAATCTCTCATTTGAGTTTCAAAATTTCTACTTTGGTATTTAATTGGGGGAGTTTAATTTGTTATTTTTCTAGTTTTTTAATTTGCATGCTCAATTGATTTTCTCTATTTAATTTATATAGCTATTTAGAGATATAAAATTTTCTCTATGAACTTCTTTGGCTGGCATCTCATAGGTTTTGGTATGTTTTCTCAATATTTTAATTTTCTTGGATGAAATTATGGATTGTTTCTGTAATTTGTTGTCTGACCCATTCATTCTTTAGAATTAGATTATTTCATTTCCAGTCGGTTTTTTGGTCTGTCTTTCCCTGGCCCATTATTGAATTTTTTTTGCATTGTGCTCTGAAAAGGAAGCATTTACTATTTCTGCCTTTTTGCATTTGACTGTGGAGTTTTTGTGCCCTAATAAATGGTCAAATTTTATGTAGGTCAATGTACTCTAGAGAAAAAGGTGCATTTCTTTCTATTCCTTTTCAATTTTTTCCAAAAGTCTATCATACCTAGGTTTTCCAGGATGCTAATAATTTCCCCTAGTTTCTGTCTTATTAATTTTGTGGTTAGATTTGTCTGGTTCTGAGAGGGGAATGTTGAGGTCTCCTACTAGAATAGTTCTGCTATCCATTTCTTCTTGTAAATGGCTTAAAATCTTCTCTAGTAATTTGTCTGCTCTACCATTTCGTGCATACACATTTGCTATTGTTTCTATATCATTATTTATTTTATCTTTATATACTATACACTTTATCAAAATATACTTTCCTTCCTTATGTCTTTTAATAAGATCTGTTTTTATTTTTGTTTTATTTGAGATCAGAATTACTATCCCTGCTTGTTTTACTTCAGCTGAAGCATAATAAATTTTGTTCCACCCTTTTACCTATGCTTTGTATGTGTCACTCTGTGTCAAATGTGTTTCTTGTAAACAACATATTGAAGGATTCTGTTTTTTAATCCATTCTGCTATTTGCTTTCATTTTATGGGAGTGTTCATCCCATTCACATTAATAATCATGATTACCAGCTCTGCATTTCCCTCTATCCTATTTTCTACCCTGTATATACTTTTGTTCTCTTTCCACCCTGCCTTTAGTCTTGTTCAGTCTCACCTACTACCTTTTCTCTTCTCAACCCTTCTTCCTTCTCTTCTTAGAGGTTTTTTAACTGACTCCACCCAATACTTTATGCTCTGTAAATACTTCCGCTTTCCTCTTACCTTTTTTCCTAGTGTTTCTGATCTTCATTCTATTCTGTCCCTCCATTTTCTTTTCCTCTTTCTCCTACTTCTTTATAGGATTAATTTAATTTCTATACCTATCTGAATGATTGAATTATTCCTTCTTAGAGCTAAGAATGACAAGATCAAATTTCAGAAAATTGGCCCCTTAATTGTAACAGGTCTTTTGAACTTCTTGATGTGAACTAATTGTCCCATTGTGCCTTCCCCTTCTATTTCCACCCCTCAATATCTCATCATATCAGAGTCTATTCACAACCATACCCTCATTCCATGCCATACCCCACTTTGTCTGCTCCAATGTCAAATATAAATTTCAAGAGTTACAGATTTTGTTTTCCTATCAAGGATTGTAAAACAGTTTGACATTTAAATATATATATTTCCCTTGTTTAGCTTTCTAAGGGTCTCTTCAGTCCTATGTTTGTAGATTATTGTGTGTGTGTGTGTGTGTGTGTGTGTGTGTGTAGTTCTGCTTTTTTTTCAATAGAAATGATTGAAAGTTTCTTACTTCATTGAAGATCCATCTCCTGCCCTGAAAGATGATGATGAAATTTTCTGGGTAATAGATTCTAAGTTGTAATCAACCCTAGGTCCTTTGCCTTCTGGAATGTGATATTCCAAGCTCTCTGATCATTTATTGTAGAAACTGCCAGATCCTGGGTAATCCTGACTATTGCTCCTTGATATTTTCATTGCTTTTGTCTGGCAGCTTGCAGTATTTTTAACTTGACATTATATTTTTTGGAGTTTCACAACGATGTTTCTTGTGGTTTTCCTTGTAGGATCAGAGGTGATCAATGGATACTTTCAATTAGTATTTCCTCCTCTCTATAATATTGGGGCAGTTTTCTTTAATGATTTCTTTTTTTGGCCATGGCCTTTAGGTAGGCCGATAATTATTAAATTGTTTCTTCTAGATCTATTTTCTAGGTAGACTTTTTTTTCCAATGAGATATTTCACATTTTCTTCTACTTTTTCTTCTTTTTAGTTTGTTTAACTAATTCTTGCTGTCTCAAAAAGTCATTAGTTTCCATTTGCCCTGTTCTAGTTTTTAATGTATGAATTTCTTCAGTTAGCTTTCGTATCTTTTCCCATTTGGTTTATTCTACTGTTTAAATAGTTGTTTTCTTCAGAAAAATTTTTCCTTCCTTTTCCAAACTGTTGACTCTTTCATTCATATCTCTCATTTTTTTTCTCATTTTTTTCTACTTCTCTTATTTGCCATTTGAAGTATTTTATGACCATTTCTAATAGTCCTCTTTGGGCTTGAGATCAATTTATCTTACTCTTTGACATCTCTTCTGTGAACATTCTTTCCTTTTCTGAATTATTGTTTTGGACTATCCTGTCACCATAGTCATTTTCTATGATCAATGTTCTTTTTTTGTTTCTTGCTTTTTTTCTTTCCTTTTCTTTTGGTATTTCCTTTTTTTTTTTTTTTTTTTTTTTTTTTTTTTTTTTTTTTTTTTGCTCTTAAGGTCTTAAGCTCTGCTCCTGGGATAAAGTGGGTGCTGTTCCCAAGCTTCTTATGCAGCTTTGATCCTTGACTTTGAACACAGGGGTCCCTTGTGTTTATAGGTGGTAACTTTGCCAGCTCTTTTCATGAAACAGTCTGGTTTTCCAGAGTTTGCTTTATGAGCTGGCACTGAAAGCTGCCTCATTGATTTGGTCCTCTACTGAGCCAGGACTGAGGGTCTTAGTTGCTGCTTTGCTGTGATTAAGACCCTCTCACCAACTTTCCCAGAGTCTATCTGACCTGGACTGAACATCCCTTTTACCCCAGTGAAACTGACCTTTCTTGAAGGTTTTTTCAGTCTATTTTGAGCTGGAGAGTCTTTTCATTCCATTAGACTCTGTTCAGAGGCTTGGTTTTATGTGTTTTTTGAGGGAAACTGGGAGAGCTTAATCAGCTTCCTGACTTTACTTCTCAGACTTGACACTGCCTCCTTGAAATCCTTGATGAATTTATTAGGCCTCTGTTTTCTCATCTGTAAAATGGGAGATCGATTTACAAGCTTGAGGATTCTCTCCTGGATTGGTCCACAATATAAGCATCCACATTTTGGCATCCTATAATAGCTCCTGACTTCTCTCTTTTATGTCAAACTAACAAGATACATATTCATTCCTAAAAAGAGTATGGTTTTCCCTTACTGGTTTTTATTTCATGATTACACAAATAGTATCTATTAGTAAAACAAACATATCTCTGAGATATTGTGGATTTGGTTCCAGACCACTGCAATAAAGTGAATATTTCAATAAAATGAGTGGCATGAATTTTTGGTTTCCCAGTGCATATATAATTTATGTTTATATTACACTGTAATTTATTAACTGTGTAATAGTATTATGTCTAAAACAACCAATGTACATACCTTAGTTAAAATATTTTATTGCTAGGAAATGCTAACCATTATCTGAACATTTAGTGAGTTGTAATCTTTTTGATGGTGGGGTTTCTTGTGTCAATATTTATGATTGTTAACTGATCAGAGTAGTAGTTGCTGAAGGCTTAGGCATTTGTAGCAATTTCTTAAAATCAAACAATGCTTGCCAGATATTTTGACTCTTTCTTTTACAAAATTCTTCTCTGTAGCATGTAGTGCTATTTGATTGCAGGTCACCAGTAGTGTATCTTCTTTCAAAACTAGAATCAATGCTCTCAAAATCTGCTGCTGCTTTATTAACTAAGTTTATGTAACATTCTTCAATTTTGTGGTTTCTCTGGGAATAGGGAAGCCTAAAGAAAAGGAGACAAATGGGGGGTGGGGGTGGAGAACAGCCACACACGGTGGGATAGTCAGAATATAAACATTTATTGATTAAGTTATCATCTTATATAGTCACAGTCCTTGACCCTCCCTCCCCAAATTACAATGATTATACCAAAAATCATTGATCACATATGATCCTAACAGACACAATAATAATGAAAAAGTTTTAAATACTATGAGAATTTCCAAAATGTGATAGAGACATGATATAAGCACATGCTGTTAGAAAAATGGTACCAATTAGACTGGCTTGCTACAAATCTTCATTTGGTAAAAAGGGAGGGAAAATGCCATATCTATAAAGCACAGTGATGTAAAGAACAATTAAATGAGGTTTGTATTATCCAACTAAATTCTCTTCTTATACAGAAAGCCTTTTCCAACTATCCTTAATTATAGTGGCTTCTTCTATTATTTTCTATTTTCCCTGAATATACACAAAACATACATATAGATACACACACATACACACACACGCGTGTGTGTGAGAGAGAGAAATACAGAGAGACAGACACAGAGACACAGAGAGAGCATTTATGAGATAGTCATTCTTACCACTTTTTCAAGTACAGCTCTTAGCACAGTATTTAGCACATAGAAGGGATTAAATAAATATTGATTGATGATATTTTCCAAAAAATAAAGAACATTAATCCCCCAAATTTTGCTTTATACAAATGTCAGCCAATGCTTCAGTGCTCATATATTGAGTTGTTACTCAATGTATGCAATCTATAGTGCTATGAAATTTGCAAATTGATAATCATATAAGGCATATCCCTACCCTTGAGAAACTGTTACACATTTCATTAAGTGGAGGTTGTAAGGGTAGGAGCTGTGGAAACGTTCTTAACAGTTGGATTAACACAATCAGTAGGTAGAAAACCAATAAATATGGGGTATATTTAAGGACTGACTAGCTCAGTGTGTTTTGAATATAGAGTATAGTCAAGGCTTCTTAAGCATGAAATTCTCACTTTTGAAATTGATAACTGTTTTTTAATATAAAAGGCTTCTTTATAATTTTATGTATTTTATTTTATTCATGCAATAAAGCTTATTTTGAGGTATCCAGACTGATCAAGTAATCTATTACTAAATAAATGAATAAAGAAAGTGAGATAGAGAGAGAGATGAAAGAAAGGAAGGAAGGAAGGAAGGAAGGAAGGAAGGAAGGAAGGAAGAAAGAAAGAAAGAGAAGGAAGGAAGGAAGAGAAGGAAGGAAGGGAGGGAGGGAAGAAGGGAGGGAGGGAAAAGGAAGGAGAGAGGGAGGGAAGAGAGGGAGGGAGGGAATGAAGGAAAGAAAGAGAGGAAGGAAAGAAAGAAAGAGAGGGAGGGAGTGAAGGAGGAAGGACAGAAAGAAAGGAGAGAGGAAGGGAATGAGGGAAGAAGGGAGGGATGAAGGAAGAAAGAATTAATAACTTTTATTATAGAGGGATTTTATAAAGTAAGATGGTAAGAGCAAGTTAAGGCCAGACCGTGAAGTTAATAAGAGGTTTTGAAGACTACTCAAGAGCCACTGGGAGGTACCAGAAATTTTCATGGAGAAGAGCAGCATGATCAGAGTTAAAATTACCTTTGTTGATGATCTATGAAATTATCAATCATTATCTGTTGATTCCTGTTCTCAGATCTAAAATCACTTTAAGTACTCTCAATCCAGCCCCATGATATTGCAAAACATAATTTAGGATATTGTACTCATCTACAATAAATAATTTTAAATTATTCATTTTAGAATCTTGAGACATTTTGATAGGACACATACCTTTAAGACATATTTACAATATTTATTTTCCCACTTATCATAAGAATTCAAATTATTCAGGAGTAATTATTCCATTGATTTTTAGACCAGCTCATTCTGCAAATGAAACATCTTTTACTTCATTCCCTTGTCTAGTTCATTGGGTTGTATATGTTGGGTACTGAGAGTTCTAGACTGGTGATAAATTATTCCATCTATCTTTCAACTGTCAGTCTAGGCTGGCAGATTCTTCAAGAAAAAGGAGATAAATTACTGGTGGCAGAATACATTCCAGCCACAAGATTTCAGCAGAAATGTGTTTGCCTTTTAAAGGACCTATGAAAAGACTACTAAAGCTATTTTTTACATAGACAATTCATTGAAGTTCCTTCTAGATTTTCTATTTACATTCTTTTAAAAAAAACAGTATCATTTTCAAAGCCTGATGGGTTATTTTGTTAACATTGAATTATCAGTGTCTGTTTTAGAAATAAGACAAAATACTTTAGAAAGGAAGTAGGTTATACTTAACTAATGTTCTTTATGAGTTTGATTATATATGTAACTTTTGTCCCAAAGTCCTTTGGTATGGGACTTTCTCCTCACTGCTGGGAATGAATGATTTCCCCTCATATTACTGAAGGAAAAGACTGGGAAATCATAAAAGGAACCAACAGTCTGCATAATGATCTTGACCCCAGCATGCTATACTAGAGACCAGTATTTTTTCTCTCTGGGATGAGAACTCTTCCTCTCTCCAGAATGAGCTAAATAGACTTGCTTCCAAAGGGAAAGTTTCTTCACTTTATATTGTCTAATATCAATGTACTTAATGTATAATATAATTGAATAATGATCAGAGTATAATATATTGTATTATCTATTCCCCTATGTGAATATTCCTTGATTTCTGTTTTGCTATGATTTTGGCAAATGGGCTTCTTAGCTATTTGCTACGTATGTTCATTTTGGAACTGGTTTTAAGTAAGAAAGGGCAATCCTTGGATATATGACATAGGATTCCCTTGTTTTGCCCCATGAGACACAGTGATCAAAAGTTAGGTTGAATCTTATCATATCTCCTACACTAATGATATTTAATGAAGTAGAATAATAAAATTTTAATCCAGTACACCCTCTCTCTGAGAACAGAATGGCCCCCTAGTCCCCAAATTCTCTGCCCCTTCCTAATAGGAATAAAATCACCTTTGGAAGAAAATGGATGAAGGAAAAGCTGAATAAGTCTATTCTCGCTCTCTTTAAGCTACCCTCTGAATAAAATGCTCCCTCTTAGTATATATGACCAATCATATAACACTTGCTAGGAGTAAATGTGTTTTATTAGTCAACAGTGGTTTTAAATATAGTGATGATATTAATCTACATCATAAATATAAATTGATATACATCTAAAATTCTTTCTGATAGCTATTTCTCCTCCCTATTCATACTCTTGTAGATTGACTCTTTCACAGGGCAACTACTACCCAATGTCCTTCGTTTGGGGGTATTCTATCAGTCTACATTTCTAAAACTATAACTGAAAATTCCCCATGAGTGAGCTTACCCTTTATGCTCAATAGTCTCAGTTTTTCTACATCAAAATAATTTATTAGGCTGGCATACTAAGAAAAGCAGAAAGCATTTTCCTGTTCCCATAAACCTGGGACTTGCCTTCCCTTCCACAAATATATATAGAATCCATAAAGGAGAGATGACAAAAACTTAAGAGTATACTGGCAATGAGGCACACAAGTGGAAAACACGTGTAAACAAAACCAGTAATTATCTTATCTCCTTTTTCTCATACTTTAGGGTACCAATGCCCTTTCTTTTCTCACAGAATGCCTACACTGCTCCCTTACCTTTCATACATCCATCTTTGATAAGCTCATCACTCACTTAGATTTCTTATATTTATTTTGTCTCTGGAATTCTTTTCTCTACATATTTCTCTTGAATCTATGAGGCTCTCTTCTCTGCTATCTTCTCATTCCTTATATCTCATTCATAAATGCTGAAATATCACTCCCCAATGTCTTTTATATCTCTATAGAGAATGTGTATCTCAACTCAAATGTATCTCAACTATGATTTAAACTTTCCAGAGCTGATAAACTGTACAACTATCTCTAAGATTTTATTGACATAGATTTCTAAAAGTCTCCAGGGGTGAAGTAAATCTTTATCAGATAGCACCTTCATGTCCCATAAAAGTATTATAAGGAATAGATAGTAATTGTAATCTGTTAGCATATTAATATCTCATTGACTCTTTTTCTATGTCTTTCTACACTTTCCTTAATGATATATACTAGGTGTGTTAAAGGAAGTAACCCAACCTCCCCTACTATATGTGGGTGCATTTGTTCTGAAATGAATATTCTGGAACATTTTCCCCTCATAATATAATTTTTTAAGATTTCTGCCCAGTTTAACTTTAAGTTAGTTTGTATACATGATTTTGTACTAGAGCTCTCATTTAAAGCAATCTTACTAGTATATCTTGAGATCATAAAAATATCCTTGATTTATTTCCCTGATACCATGTCTTTAATCAAATTATCCCATTGTAAGCGAACTGCACTAATGGACATAGCATTACATATCTCTGATGCATACTAAGTAAATAAGTAATATTCTACTTTTCTAGACATTTGGGGGCAGGAGAAGATGAAGAATAATGGATCTAAATTTAAGATTTTATTAGTATGGAGAAATTCTACCATGGAAATTCCCTGCAGCTATAGTGATCTGAAATTTATGTTAATTGAGATTTGTCTCAATTTGTCCCAAGAGATTAATTGGGTTAATTTGATCATACAGGTAAAAGTATGTCACTAGTGTATCATAAACTCTGGTCTTTGCAAACCCAAGTTTGAGCATCTAATCCGCTATGCCTTCTTGTCTCTTGTACTAAAATGTTATTCTCTGGAAAAGTTAATATCAACGAATTAATCAAAGCAACTATGATGTTGCAAGCAATTTACTAAGCACTAAAGATTCAAAGCTTAGGAGGTAAGAAAGAAACAAAAAACCTTGATCTAAAATATTTTACAATCAACTGCAGACCCAAGCTGTGCATTAATAATATACTAAGTCAATACAAATACCAATCAATATAGTACAAATAATATACCAAATAAATATAAAATAGGATGGGGAGAGCAGATTTGAAGATCAAGGAAAATTTTATAGAGCTTAAATATTAGTGTCCTCAAAGGCCAAAATTAACTACAGTATTATCATCAATTGACTACTTGAACTGGAATCAGAAAAGTAAAAGTACAATCCAAAACTTTGTTTTTTACTTTGTGATCATTCATTAGTTACTTAAATTCTCAAGAGCATCAGTCCTCACCTCCCTGATGATGGCAATAATAATAACAATAATAACGATGATACCTTACTACTATAACTTGGTTATCTTAAAAGAAAATCTTTTATAAACATAAAATGGCATTAAAATGTGAGTTATTAGAATAGTATAGCACTATAGGTTGTATTTTTTTACTACTTACAAAGCAAGATAAATCCAAACTAAAATAGTTCCTTATTTTTCTTTCATTTGGGAGGATGCAAACTTAAATATAATATAGATATTATTCTCTTAACTAATTGGGGGAGGGAGAGGTGTTGGGAATGGCCAAGGCCATTCTGAAGACTAATACTAGCCAACCTAACCAAACTGCCATCATTTCCAAAGACAGATGGTGAATCTGTCAGCAGTAGCATTCTGTATAACAACAGTCCAGATGCTTTTAAGCTCTCCATGAGAAGCTGTTCCTCCCCTGAAGTGCACCAATGGGCAAGATGCCAGAACAAGATCCCTGAGGCAATTAGCTGCCTCTGAATTCAACTCCAGCTGTCCGGGAAGTCAAATGAATGCAGCTTGTTTGGGTCATATACCATTTAATGCAAAGAGTCTGTTCTATCTTTATCATAAAGGCAGCTTTCTACATTTCAACCTAACTATATACTAATGAGAAACCAGTGTGACCTTTATAGTTCACAATAGAAACTTTACTACTTCGTTATAGATGAAATATGTTTTATTTGTCAATAAAGGGAAAAAAAAGTTGGCATAATAATCATTTGTCTTTTTGTTATTCTGCATCTGTCTATTGCTATGAATAGAAAGCCTAATAAGGCTGATATTTATAGACCTTCAGGTGCAAATTGAGCTCAAGAGAATGTGGAATGCACATCAGGCCATTAGTATTAAGGCTTTGTAGTGTCAAGGCCCTTTGTTTAGGATGATCGTAATATACCATTAAACTACTAATGGAAGTGAAAGATTATGTCATCCAAAACAATGTTAATTATACAAAAGGAAAAAAAATCCTAAGAAAGATTATAGGGAAATTATGCTATAATATACATATGGATATGAATGTGTATATATATATATATACACATACATATACATATATAATACATACATATATATGTATATGTGATTATGTGTGTGAAAAGAAAGAAAAAGAGATTCATATTTGTATGTATGTACTTTTAGCAGGACTATTTATAATATTCACAAAACAACATTGGGAACAAACTAAACATTTGTGAAATGGGTAAACAAAGCATGGTACACATATTTGGTATAGAATATTGTGTTGGCATAAAAAAATCAATATAAATGGTGGTCCTACAGTAGAAAGACTACTGTTTAAAATATAACTGTCTGACTTGAATCCATGACTCTATTACTGACTATACCCAGTGACACTGAGTAAGCCGTTCTGAATCTGGGCCTGATGATTTTTCATCATTAAAATGAAAGGGTTCAAATAGATGATCTCTGAGTTTCCCTCCAATTCTAAATCTATGATTATATGAAAGTGCTTATAGACTTACCACTAGTCTTGAAGTTCACAGGACGTGGCTTTGAATCTTGACTTTGTGCCCAACTCTCTGTAGGGGCTTAAGTGAATTAAAAATATACCTTCCTTTCACCATATTATGAGTATGAAATGAAGTTTTATGTATAAAAATGCAAGCCATTAAAGCATAATTTTAAGCAAAATAAGAAGGTAGTGAACCACATCCCACACTAGTCATTGGTTTTACATACTTGGAGCTCCTGGATTATAGTTTTCTAAAAGTAAGAAATGCCTACTGTATAATTCCTTAATATTACAAACTAGGAGGGAAGAACAAGTCATTCTAAGAAATTTCAATTTGATGAGAAAAACACAGACAGACAAAGAACCAGAAAGAGAGAGAGAGACAAAGAGACAGAAAGACAAACAGACAGACATAGAGAGTAGATAGAATGAGAAACTAAAGATTTAAGAAAAGATTCAATATTGGAAAATGAAAGGAACAGATTAGTAAGTCTATTGTCAGATGGAAAGCTAAGTATAAAGATACATTTTGAAAAAGAAGACCTTTTCATAAGGGGAAGTACAAGGGGGCAATAAATTCAGAAGACTTTCTATCTCAACATTATTCTGACACACATTAATTCTAAGAAAGTCATGTAGTCCTTGAACCACTCTGCACTTACTATTCTAATCAGTTAAACTGAATACATAAGTGAAGAGTTCCTGCAATATCTTTTCTCAGAGTTACAGTGGAAAGTAATTGACATACTTTAAAGGAGTATATATAAAAATAACAGCTTCTGTTTATGCTATTAGTCTTGTTATAACTATATATATATATCAGCATCAAATAATCAAAACGTATGATGGAATAAAGCTAGAAATGATCACAGGTCAAGTTGCTATCCTCCTGTTATTTTTTAAAGTTGAATTATTTCTAGATTTTGTAAGAATGGATAATGCTCCATTTGCTCCAAAATGCCACTTTGAATAATAATGATGAACGATTGGCAAAGATAACAGACACCAATGATGTCTAGAATAGTTCAGAAAAATAAATTTTAAAAAATAATAAGTGAAGATCTTAAAATGGACTTAAAGACAAAGATTAGAGCTGGAAGAATTCACAATAATATAGGTAATTTAGAAAAATTATGGCATACTTTTCAGAAAACAATGGATCATCTAAAAAAGAGCCTTGGAGATCGAACTTTAAATGCAGTTGGAAATTAAAGGAACAATATAAAAACAAAATTAAAAAGAACCACACAAATGGAAGCACACTAATTATCTTTGCAAGACTAAGCAATTATCTTTAAAAACAGAATTTGTGTGACAGGAAGTATACTCAATGAAACACACATTAAAAAAAAAAACTACATAGCCTGCACAATCATACAGAAATGGTATTTTCTATGCATTTTAGCCTAAAGAAAATGTAAGAAAGATTTTTTTAAGGCAGATACTGCATTGAATTCTAAAATTCTGAAAGTAGTCAGGAGTGAGGATGGGTAAAAATCATTGATGATAGTTATATATCCTTGTTGGTTTTCTACACTTAAATTCACAGTGATCAAAAGAACCCAGTGATGGTAGGAAAATGTGATGCAGAAAAATTAACAAAACAAATGAATGAATGAATAAAAAAGTGTGTGCTCTGTACTTAGTAATACAAATAATTTTAAATAACCTTTTATCTTCAGGATGCATTATCAAGGCAAGAATTCTTTTGTACATATTTTCAATTTTATATGTTTGGTAATATTTCTCTCATTTATTGAGAATTGAGATACAGAGATTTGGTTTAATCTAAATTTAAATAGAAATTTCATTTTGAAGACAGAAGGAAAGATCCACAAGTCTCATTATTAGTCTAAAAATGTCTTCATTGATACATATGGACTTCAATTTTTTTGAGGTACATTTATGCTAAATGAATATAACTTTATTAGAGTGTATATTCTTAATTATTGCCATTGTTGTTATCTCCTTCTTATCATTCTCTTCCCTGGAATGAATTCAGATAAAAACTGTCCAATGGCAAGTTAGCTTACTACTATTTTGCCTTTATATTATAATATTTACAGAATATGCCATAACTCATTTTACCTCTTTTTGTAGTAAAATAAACAGATTATGATATATGCTCATCATCATCAGCTCAGCTAAAAAACCTCATTAAAATGTCAGTAGAATTTAAGATGATGTTAATAAAATTATCGTATCCTGCTTCCATATAATTTTGATTTCTTCTATTTCATCTCCATTTTAATAAAATTTGATTTTTTTATTTTTATTCATAGATTGAAAATTATTAGTATTTTTGTGGAAATGTCTATTAAAATATTGCTCTTAAATTTTTATGAATTAATATTATGTCCAGGGAATTGTGGTTAAGTTTATCTGTAATAATGATCCAACTCAATTATAGTTTAATTTAACAATTATTAGTATATTTCTGCTTTTATTGTTACCTGGCCATTTATGAAAAATCATGGACTTCTGATTTATACTTCTAAAGACCAGACTAATCTTGCTAGATATTCTGCCAATGTTAAGAATTTTTTTAGTCTACAATGAAGTGTCACGCACTCACCATTATTTTCTTGTAAATGACCTTCATTAGCAGGTCTAGGTTCAATATTACAATAATCAATTACAATAAACAATATGGCTCATATAGAGACAATGATAGGACAAGTCATTGTGTTCTCATGTTATTCTATGTCGAATATTTTATAATTTATTACAGAAATGAACAAATTAATTATTTCTAGCTGAATGAAATTATTATGTTATAAACTTATTCTCTTTAATCCTACTGAAAGCATGCTTGGCATAGACAAGTGACATACAGGAATGATGCTTACATTATCCTCATCTCACATGACTTTGATCTACATGAAAAGTTTCTATATTTTAAACACTTTTATTTTCTCCCAAAGATTTAGAAGATGATGAGTTTTTAGCATGAAACCATCTATTAAAATGTTAGTTTTTTAATCAAATTTAATCAATTTAATCAATCAATTAATCAATCAATTTAATCAATTTTTAATCAATCAATTTAATCCTGGAAGGAAGGAAGGAAGGAAGGAAAGAAAGAAGGAAGGGGGGAGAGGGAGAGGAAAAGGAAAGAATGAAGGAGGAGATGGAGGAAATACTTCCACAATACCAAACTATAAATCAATAATACTCAACCTTAGTAATTATATAGAATATCCTTAAACTGTTCTGCATCGTTCTCTTTTCACTTCTTTGACCAAACTTGTTTGCTGTCACTTCACAGTATTCATTTTATTTGTTCTTTCTACGTACTTTGTAGTCATTAACTTGCTTTAGTTCATGTAAATCTGTATATCTCTTTATTCATTGTGTTTGTTCTTCCTTATAGAACTTTAATATTTCCTTATATTCCTTTACTATTATTTATTTACCCTTTTTCCAATCAGTGAATATCTGCTTTATTTCTAGGTCTTTTCTACCTGCCAAATTATAATGATATAAATATTTGGGGCATTTGGGTCCCTGGGTTAAATATCTTGGAGTTGAATCCATGGCTAAAGGGCAAATATATCTAATTCATTTTGTTTTCATAATTCCTGATGGCATTCCAGGTTGCTGTTCCTATTTACCAATCTCTCAAGAAATTATTGATATGCCCATCTTTAAATAACAATTTCTCATATTTTATGATCTTTGTCAATGACTGGGTATGAGGTAAAACCTCAAAATTGTTTTCATTTTTTTTGACTTATTGACAATTTGGACTATTAATTCAAATATTAAATTATTATTGATTTTTCTTGTTTAATTTGTTAAACTTTTTTCTATTTTAAATAGGATTCAGATAGCATCTATGAGACTGTGATATTCATTTAATTTGAGCACACAGATATAACTCTTTTCTTTTATGTTAAAGTACCATGTAATTTATATTTGCATTTGACATACTTCTTGAGTTCTAAATCCAAGTCTTCTCATTCTAATCATTTTTAAATCTAAATCTAAACCCTTCCCTCTGAAAAATGAACTATTAGCATTTCAATTTCAAAATGTTTCTGCATCCAGAGTACACTAATTCAATAGTCAAAACTATGCCAAAGTGATTAGTAGAAATGGTATACCAATCTCCATCAAAAAATTTTCTGACACTCTGCCCAGGATGAATAAAAACAGAGGACAGCTTGCCACAGTGAGATATCTTGACCCCCATCTTCTACAGAGAAAAACCCCAACATCTGTTACAATACATGAATAAAGGCTAGGCATGGGCGGGTAGTGAGGTATTAAGGGATGCTTCACAGAAAAGAATCTGAACTCCTAAGAAGAAAAAAAAGTCACAAAAGTGGCTCTTTTGCAAAAAATACAAATATATTTCAAGCGGTAAGGTAATGACTACAGGATATACTAGATGTACCAAATATGCATATTACAAAGCCTGATTACAGGGTGAGGATCAATATAGATGTCAGAAGACCATAAAACATTGAAGAAAAATATGAAAAGCAGAGATGAATTTAAAAAAGAACTTGTATGTGTCTGCAGGACATTTCCCCAGTAAAAACATGTATAAAGAATGATCTCAGAGCAATATTTAAACATAAATCAGGACTGAAGACCTGAAATTTGGGCTAATAGCTTGTTTAATTAGCTCTAATAATTGGATTAAATTGTTTTGCTTTAAAAACTATAGTAGGATAAATAAAATCTCCCAAAGCACCCAACTTTTAGAAAGTTCTTGGTTAAGAGGCTTTTCCTTCCATCATGTCTAAAATTTCCTTTCAGCCACTTCCTCATTACTTTTATTTCTTTCCTCTGGGACCAAGTGAAACTGTTTAAGTATTCATTCACTTGACAATCCTTCAAATATTCAAAGAAAGGTAACATCATCCAAAATCTTCAGTTTTTAAGGTATATATGTTCAATTGTTTCGCCGTTATTTATATGGTTTTGGGCCTTGAGTTTATATACCACATACTCATCATACTTCGGTGATTCTTCTCTATTATAGTGATGTCTTTCTACAAAACTGGCTGGAGATGAATGTAATATGTTGGATGTGGTTTGGTCTGGGGATAATACAACAAAAATATCACCTCTCTGATGGGGAAGACAACGCCATTATTAATGCTCCCTAAGATTATCTATTTTGCCTTCAGAATCACACTTTTTACTCCTACTGACTTTCAGAAGATCCTTACATCTTTTTGGACTAATTATAATATAGTTTTGTCTCTTCTAAGTTGCACTTGAAAGGTTAATGGAATTAATAAAAGCAATGGTTTCAGAGAAAAATGGGAAGGCTTGTATCAACTGATGCAGAGAAATGTGAATAAAACCAGAAGAATATTAATACAGCAACAACATATTTTAAAAAGAGAAAAAATTGAAAGACTTGAAAATTCTAAAATATAATAATTTCAGGTATCTAATGAGAAAAGATACTTCCCATTGCAATCAAAGGAATGATTGACTTAAAGGGCAAAATTTGACAAATTAAAAATACAAACTAGGTGTATATTGGAAGAGTGTTCATTTCTTTTCCTTGATTTAGATTATTTGCTACAAAGATTTTATTTTTCACCTTTTTATCTTAAAACCTGTTCTCAGAAAGAATTGTTTTTAAATGTATGTCATTTCTTACATTGGAATTTAAAGGTGAGAACTGTCATTTGACCTTTCTTGCTGCCTCCCTCCCTTTCTTGTTAGGGTCCCAATTGACTCTGAATGTAAATAGCAATCATTTCTGCTTTGGCCAAAAATCCTGAGGGTCTTCCCCTCCAGATTTATTCTCCCTCTCTCTCTCTCTCTCTCTCTCTGTATATACATAATATTTTATATATTATTACATATTATAATATCATATTGTTATATATTTATTATAATATATTATTTTATTATATTATAATAATATATATTATGTGAAAGAGGAGATTCTTTACCTCATTTGCTATCTAGCCTTAACTGAATGGGTGCAGTCTCAGTCAAACTGAGATTTCTTAAAGATCTTAACTTACAAAGGCCAAAGTCTTCCATTTTATCCAAGACCGTCGCTGATTGTCTTGATCTATATCTTGCCATTGGACATGTTTGGCTCTGAAGGAGAAAGTAAAGCAGGTGAGCTTGCACAGCCCTCCCTCACTTAAATCCAATTCACTTGCATGTCATAGCATCATTTCCCTAATGTTATGGTCCTCAGCAGCAATACTTTGTCCAGTGCCTAGGTCATAATTGGTATTATCAATTCTCTTTCTATCATAACAAGAAGTTAAAAATACAAATAGGAAAAGGTCACTATCAATGTATAGTTACAATAACCTATCACCTTTTGGCAATAAAACATCATTTTTTTAAATACAACTTTTATTTCTACAGCACATTATATATTTGTCTAAATATTTTCACCTGCATTTTATGTAAATATTTTAATAATGGTATTTGTTTGACAGAATAAATTTTATGAGTAAAGGAAGCTGCTGTTCAAAGTTTAATTTCCTGAAGATTTCAGTAAATTGCAGAGTTGGATTTAGTTTTTTGTGTCAAATATAAAAATTCATCTTGTAGTTTAAGTACCATTGGGTACTACATAGGCAAGATAGGGTACAACAGTTACCAGCTACTATTCTCTGTTGTATTGCCAGGATCAGGTCCTGTGAGACCCAGGGGGAGGGAAAGTAAGAGTCTCATCACAATAAATTTAAAGCAATTTTTGACATAGTCAGGAACAGATGTCTAAGGTTGTGAGAGTCGTTATATACAATTTATCAAATCAACATCTCTTTTCCAGTTTCTGAAGGCCATGGAGTGGGATTATTTATTATAAACTAAATATTGAACAACAATATAATGAACTGAACTTGTTTTATAATTATTCTAGAATGAATTCCTCACGAAAAGATTCCTATATAGTAAGATTTCAGGCATGGACACACATAGGAAATAATAATAATCTCTGTATTTTTTCTGGTTCTCTTTTTTTCACTTTTAATTACTTTATAAAATTATTTTCCAATTTCAATTCCCTATACTTGTTGATCCTAATTGCATCATAGTTTTTCATTACATTTAGATACAGCAATTCATTTAACTATTCCTGTATTGTTATTTGAGTATGTTGCTTTCACTTTGTTACAAGTGGCAAATAAGGATGCTATAAAAAATTCTTAAACAAAAAGGTTTTTATTTTAGCTTTTTTTTTATTTTGACTTTATAATACAAGCTGAAAGATTGTCCTTCAAAAATATTTGCCATGTTTCTAATTATTTTAGCAATGTATAAGTTAACCTGATTCTGCACAACCCTACCATCATGAAATCATTGTTTTTATTCATTTTGGCCACTTTTATAAATGTAAGGAAGTGCTATATAGTTTCTCTATGTCTATCTCTTTATATATTCATTTTGTAAACACACATGTATGCACACACATTTTACATATATGTATAAAACATACAGATGTTACATGTGTGTATGGGAGGTGTACACATGTAGTTATTTCTATATTATGTACCTGTAGATGTATATAATATATCAATTATTAATATTACATATTATTAATACTATATTATTAATTATATTAACATATATTACTATATTAATATCATATTAATACTATAAAGATGTATGTCTATAATTTTATAGATTTTAGAATATATGTGTATATATAAAATTTATAATCTAATTAGAGGGAGATATTTAAATAAATACATAGATATCCCTTCCATTAAATTAAGAACTCCCTGGGGGGATAGCCTTCTCAGTTTTACCTTTACCTCTCCAGAATTCTGTGTTATGATTATCCCAAAGAAAAGAAGAAGAGGGAGAGAAATTGCAGCCTCACAAGCACTGGCACACTTTGGTGTGGAAGCCCATATTTGTAGCTGTTACCATCAATGCATCTCTGATGAAGGCAAAAACCTGCTTTTTGAAACCTACTTTTTCTGTCAAGCACTTTGTATGGGGTTATCTGGGAGCTTTATAAAAACAACTTTCAATACTCAGAAGCTACTAAAATACATCATCCCTTTATTAAATTGAAAGATTAAAATCATTCAAACTTTGCCTCATAAATGTCTAATAGCCAAGGAGCTATTTAGTTTGATATATAATCTTAGTAGGCCTATATGCTTTCAGATATAAGATTGAAGCCTCAAGTTATCCATCAAAAGAAGACATCAAAAGAAGGGAAATTCCTCATTACACTAGGTGAGGTATTAAATACATACACATACACACACACATACATACATACATACATATATATATAATATGTTAAATATATATATATTTAAACTTTATTTTCAATTATGGTACTTGAGTTTCTGATTGAACCTTCTCTGTTTTTCCTAGGCACCATGCCAACCTTACCCTGCAGTATGAAGTGATCAATTAAATTCCAACTTGATGGGGTTTTTTGCTCTATAATTCCCAAGATATTGGATTTAGAACTCAAGAAATATGTCAAATGCAAATATAAATTACATGGTACTTTAACATAAAAGAAAAGAGATATCTGTGTGCTCAAATTAATGGTATGCTACTTGAGAATATGACACTTCAACAGTTTATATTGTTATACTTTATATGCTTTGATTTAAAAAAAAATGAAGTAACATTCTCCCAGCTAGAAGGAAATGGGCAATAAAGGGAGAGAGAGAACAAAGGACAATAATCTGTTGAAGACGGATATAAATATTTAAAAACTACTGAAATGCTACCATCACTTTCTTCTAATGTACACCTGGGGACACTGGAAACATAAGATTATTCAGATGAAGAAAATTATTATTCTTGAGTCTTCCATTAGCAAGATAACTTACATATACATTTAAGAGCTGAAAATGTTAATGATGACAAATGTAAAATCAGAATCTTTTGAGAAATGGATGAAAAATTCCAAGTTTCCTTTATCAAGAATTATTACGATTTGAAGATCTCTAGTGCATCAAAAATTTACAAGTTCTTCTGTTTTCTGTAGTGCATAAAAACAGCAACTAATAATATTTTTATTATAGCTTTTTATTGACAGAACATATACTTGAGTAATTTTTCAACACTGACCTTTAAAAACACTTCTGATCCAAATTTTCCCTTCCCTCTATCCCCTCCCCTAGATGTCTCATACATGTTAAACATGTTAAAATATATCTTAAATACAATATATGTGTAATTATTTATACAGTTCACTTGTTGCACAAGAAAAATCTGATTTAGAAAGATAAAAATAAACTGGGAAGAAAAACAAAAATTGCAAGCAAAAAACAACAGAAAGAGTATAAATACTATATTGTGGTCCACACTCATTTCTCAGTGTTCTTTGCCGGGTGTAGCTGGTTCTATTCATCACTGATCAAATGGAATTGAATTGGATCCTCTCATTGCCAAAGATAGCCACTTCCATCAGAATTGATCTTCATTATAGTTTTGTTGTTGAAGTGTATAATGATCTCCTGGTTCTGCTCATTTCACTTAGCATCAGTTCATGTAAATTTCTCCAAGCATTTCTATATTCATCCTGCTGGTTATTTCTTACAGAACAATAATATTCCATAACATTCATATACCATAATTTATTTAGCCATTCTCCAATTGGTGGGCATTCATTCAATTTCCAGTTTCTAGCCACTATGAAAAGGGCTGCCACAAAAATTTTTGCACATACAGGTCCCTTTCTCTTCTTTAATATGTCTTTGGGATATAAGCCCAGTATTAACACTTCTGGATCAAAGGGTATGCACAGTTCGATAACTTTTTGAGTATAGTTCCAAATTGTTTTCCAGAATGGTTGGATCCGTTCACAGCTCTACCAATGATACATCATTGTCCCAGTTTTCCCACATCCCCTCCAACATTCGTCATTATCTTTTCCTATTATCTTAGCTAATCTGACAGGTGTGTAGTAGAATCTCAGAGTTGTCTTAATGCATTCTCTGATCAATAATGATTTGGAACACCTTTTCATATGAATAGAAATAATTTCAATTTCATCATCTGAAAATTGTCTGTTCATATCCTTTGACAATTTGTCAATTGGAGAATGGCTTAATTTCTTATAAATTAGAGTCAGTTCTCTATATATTTTGGAAATGAGAACTTTATCAGAATCTTTAACTATCAAAATGTTTTCCCAGTTTGTTGCTTCTCTTCTCATCTTGTCTGTATACTTTTGTTTGTACAAAAGCTTTTTAACTTGATATAATCAAAATTTTATCAAGGACTTGAAAAACTAAACAGTTTATATTTGATTCTAGATTCAATACAATGACTTAGACCCAAACTTTATTAAAATCAGTTTAACAGTTATAGGGTAGATGGATTGAAAAAGGAAGAAACTTAAGGGGGAGGAGGGGAAGATGATAAGATATAAGTACCTGAATCATAGGGATTACTATGTGATTAAAAAAAGAGAACAGATATAAGACATATTGTGGAATTAAATGGATATGTGAGGTAAGACCAATAAAGAATTTAGAATATTACTGAAATTGTGAGCATTGGTGTTTGGCTGAGTGGTTGGGACCCTCAAGAATAAAGATGGGGGATCACAGAGTGGTGGAGATACAGCTGATGAATTCAATTGCAGCTATGTTAGATTTGAGATATCTTTGGACTATACAGTTCTCTTCCAGGACAAAGGTAGAAATGCATCTTGGGATAGTGCTATTGGTGGCCTTAAAATTTTCTGCTCTAATTATGACTGAAAATATGAAAAATGGTGACATCTTTCAGATAAGCCTGCAGCACTCAACAATATATTTCAGCACATTATTAAAATATGGAAGAATACAAAATAGTGTTGATGAAAGGATCAATATGTTAGGAGTTGTGGTGCAAGAAAAAAGGATGAAAATCTGTAGAACACAATTTTAAATAGAACCAGTCAGAATTTCCAGGGAACAGGCAATGCTCAGGAGAGCTGCTGCGTGTTTATGGCGTAAGTTGGAAAAAATGGACATATGGCCATCAAATTCCTGATCAAAATGTTTGGAGTCACTTTCATGCCAAAAATACTCATTGGAGTGTCATCTATTTAGACACTCAGATGCCTCCAAAGCATATTGGCTGATGAAATATTTTTCCATTTAAGTCCTGCCAAGTCTCACTCATTTGGTGAAACATTCTTGTTTCCATATTTAAAAAAAGAAAGAAAGAAAACAATGATATAGGAGAGTAAAAGTATCATTCTTTCATAGTTAAAACTTTCATGAGTGTTTTTCTTTACTATGTCAGAACTTGTACTAATACTGTACCTTGTTTCTTTAATTTATTTTTTATTTATTTTAATTTATTTTTAATTACCTTTAAATATAATTTTTGTTATAAAAATTTTGAGTTCCAGAATTTTCCTTCCCTTTCTTCCCTCCCCCATATCAGTAAGAATAATAAGAATATAATAGATTATATATGTGCAATAATGTAAAATCATTTCTATATTAGTTATGTTCATACCTTGTTTTTAAGGAATAACTTTCAAAGTTCTCCAACATCAAACAAGTTCCTCATTGTTGCCAATTACAGGAAGAAAAAAAATAATTTAATTTAAAATTTTGTCTTGCTCTATTCATCATCTGGTGAAGAGGTTCATAATTGGTTGGATAAATGAATACCAAGCCAGAGGAAATATCAGAAATTTTCACTTTGAAGGGACTTCAGAAGTCATGCAGTCATTTAATAAATGAGGTAACTGAATCAGAAAGGGGAAGATGTCCAGAGTCACACAGTAAGTGGCAAGGATAGATTTGAACTTGGTGTTTTGCCTTTGACTCCATCACTCAAAAAGTTATAGCATGCTGCTTCAGAAAGTAAATTTAATAGATAAAATCATCCATCAACAATAATAGATAGAATGCAAGGCTCTTGAAAGCAGAGGTCATTTATTTTGTTTATTGGTTGATTTTGTATCATAAACATCAAAGTGAATGTTGCTTGTTGATTGATTGATTATTTAATAGAACATACTTACATCAGAAAAATAGGCAATATATTTTGACATTACTTCCCTAGACAATTGTCCAAATTTTGTTCTATGATTTCTTTGAAGAGTGTGGGAGGAAATGGGAAAATACCCAAGTGGATCCTGAAAGGTATAATCCCAACTCTTTTGCCTATCACATTATTCAAGAAGTTCTATTAACAATTCTCTTTGCTTCAGTTGTAAATCAATGCTTTAGAATGACTAAAAAAAAAAATAAAATTTGACTAGAATACTATTATCATGATAATTTAAGAATTTGTGTGAAGATGAAAGTATCTTAGAACTGAATATAATTAAAATAAAGAGCAGCATGTTGAAGGAGGAAAATATCTGGGAAGGGGAGAAAACAATTCCATGAAAACCATTTTTTTAAAATTCTATCAATGTGGGAGTTGGATGAGGGGGGTGGAATGTGTGAGCCAGAGACATTTTTAGTGACAGAGAAAGTAAAAATGAGAAACACTGCAGTGAATAGGGAAAAGTCAGCTTCATACAACTTTTGTTACATGGATCTGTAGTCAAGTAAAACATTAAATAAAAGCTGGCATGTGACAACCTTGTTGTGACCATTTGGGAAACAGAAGGAAAAAACCTAGCACATTTTAGAGCCAAAACAAATACAAAGAAGCATAAACAATCCTAGAGTTGGAAAATGTGATTTTATTAAACGATTAAAACTGTGGGAGAGGCAATATAGAACAGCAGTGAGAGAGAGTTCAACCAAACAATTAGGAGGACCTGGGAGTGAGAACTGGTTCGGATAGGTATTGACTACATAATCCTGGAAAGGTTCTAGGCAATTTTCTAAGAGTATAAATTACCCACGATGGACAATTTGAATCAGCATAAGAGATTTCCTCACCCTGGAATTCTCTATAACCATGAAATCTTAGATTCTATTCTTATTCCTTTAAAAAAAAAATAGGGTGATGGGAATCCCAATTTGGATCTTGAGGCTGTTGAGAGAGAAGGCAAAAAAAAAAAAAAGACATTTGAAATGGAAATGGAAAGAAGTTAAAAACTCCTAAATAAAAATTCCTAAACTTTCAAGAAAAATTTAATTCCATTCAATTATAATTAAAAATAATTCTTTATCATTTTAGTTGTAAATTATACAAATTTGGTATTTAGCCTTCTTGTGATAAGGGATTTTTTTGTCAGGGTGGTGTAGTAAGTGTGAATATAATAACCAACTTAGTTCTTCAGCCTCAAATCACTGAGGTCATTTTAACTTCCATCTGAGATCATTTTAACTTCCAACTGAGACCAAGCTCAAGGACAAGACATGGGATCAGTGGCAGCTTCTAAGCTAGAATAATATACAAAAGATATCACATTTTATCCCCAAACACTTAAGTTTGTGTCCAACTCCTTATGTCTTTTTTTACATCTATCCTGATAATTGAAGTCCCACCCACTTAATCAAATTTTCCTAAAGACTTTTAATAGGAAAGTAGGAAAGAAGAAAGGAAGGAAGGAAGGAAGGAAGGAAGGAAGGAAGGAAGGAAGGAAGGAAGGAAGGAAGGAAGGAAGGAAGGAAGGAAGGAAGGGAAGAAGGGAGGGAGGGAGGGAGGAAGGAAGGAAAAGAGAGAGGGAGGGGGAAGAAAGGAAGGAAGGGAAGAGAAAGGAGAAGGAAGAGAGAGGGAGAGGAGAAAATGAAAATGGATAAGCATTTATTGAATGTATATTTAATTTACAAATATGTTAATTAGTGCTACTATTATCCTAATTTTATAATTGAGGAAAGAGATAAAACTTAAGTCACTTAACCAGAGAAACATTGCAACTAAATGTGTGAAATCAAATTTGAATACAAATCTTCCTGACTTCCAGTTCAGTGCTCTGTTTCTTGCCCTTTCCAAACTCTAAATATATAATGATAAGAATTTCATCCCAATCCCCTTCTGCCTTTCTTAACAGTCAAGTGCTACTAAAAGAGACTACTTTTTCCAGATACTTATGGGTAATTTATTCTTAAGTCATGGCCTAATATTTATTTGGGGAGTACTTAATGCTAATTTATTTCAAATTGGTTTAGTGGGTCCCTTAGGGCTCATTTCTCTAAACAAACAGTTCTGGGGTGTTTGTGTAACAGACAATTCTGAGATCTTGGTCAGATTTCCCTAGTCTCTTGATGTTTCTAAGCTCTAAGAGAATCATTTTATGTTTTTTGTTTGTGTGTTTTCAGTTTTTCTTAACTCCATCAGTGAACCAGAGCCTTGACATAGTTCAGCATTAGTTCTTACTCAACACATGGAAAAAACCACCTCAGGGAGTTCTATTATTATCAAAGCTTCCAAGAAGACATTGACATCAATTCTAATGAATCCTTTAAATATCTCAACAGCCAAAAGGTATCTAAAGAGCATTGGACTAGGGAGGAGGTGTGCAGGGAATAGTCAAAAACTAGGTCAATTTGAATGAAATCCAAATTTTCAGAGTTTTGTAGAAATCAATTGGAAACAAAAGTGGAAAGTGTCACAGGACTCCACTTGAAGTTGAGTCGGATAATAATCAGGTAGTGGATGCCACATACCACCAAAGAGCTAATTCATCAAAGAAGTGAAAGCAAAGCAATGTTTATAAAGCATCTGGAGAGCCTTAAACACAATGTGCTATTTAAGAATCCAAATTGAGCCTTGACTCAGCCCTCGATGTTTATGGATTATGGCATTTTTAGAGCCCTCCAAAGTACAGTGACAGCTCTCTGCCTAGTCGACAGGATGGCTGGAGTCTTGCTAACTTAAACATTTGATGGAGTATTCCTTCTGGCAGAAGAGTAAATGGGATAGCTCTGAGCGACTGAAGTTCAAAATGTGGAAGACTTGGATGTACTTCCCCACATGCCATATATTATCATCTAGATATGAAAAAAGGCAAACTTGGTCCTAAGCCAAAGTACCTAACACATTTCTACCATCAATGACTTACAGCTGTCCTCCCCTAGGGTCAATTGTCCAGACATCACAACAGATCACACCAGTCCAATTATTATTATTTCTCAGCCATATCAGCATCACAGAGGTAATTTCTAAAGTGAATTGCTCTCCCCAAAATTTATTATTTATATTCTTTTTAATCATTTGAAGGTTGGAACAAATAAGGCAGTCAGCATGGTACAATCAAGAGAGAGTTGGATCTGAAATCAAGAGGGCCAAGGTTTAAATCTTAACAACAGGATAGTTTAACAATAACAGATGTCTCATCAGTCAACAAGCATTTAATTACCACCTGCCATGCTTAAGGCAGTTAAGGATAGAAGGGGGTGGGGAAGTAATCCTTACTCTCAAGTGGTTTATGCTCCAATGAGGAAACAGCACATGAATATGTATAAATAAAATCAATTGTACCAGGATAAATGCAAAATAAAAATTAGTTAGGGAGGGAAGGAGGCCACTAAGTATTGAAGAGTTCAGGAAAGATTTAATACAGAAATATATGCACCTTAAAAGAAGTGAGAGATTTTATGATAAGGAGATGAACAAGGAGTGTGCTTTGCACATGGGAAAAATGTGTGCAAAGTCATAGAGATGAGGTATGTAATGTTACACATTAGAAATGAAGAGAAATTAATTTGTTTGAACCAAAGAGTATTATGAAGTACACAAGAAACACAAATATACAAGGTGTATAATAATTTGTAAAAACTTTGAAGTCAAGCAGGGGAGTTTATAATTGATCCTTAAGGGAACAGGAAGCCACTGGAATTCGTTGATTAGAATAGTGACTTGGTTACAGTTGGGCTTAAAGACAATCACTTTGGCAAATGTCTAAAGGATGAATAGGAATGAGAAGAGACAGGAAGTCATTGCAATAGCATAGACAGATAATGACTATTATAAATAGAATTCAATTGCAATAGTATAGGAAGGTAGTTATGAGTGTGTCAATTCAGATGACAGCTTTGTGAGTAAAAAGAAGAGGTCAGATAAGAGAGAGATATTTGGATCAGATTTGTGAGATAAGGGGAAATGAGCAGAGAATAATGTTAAGGTTATGTAACTGGCAGATGACAAAATGGTTGTAACTGGCAGACATAGAAAAACTTGAGAAAAGAATATGTTGAGGATCTAATAGAAAAAAAAAAAGGAATTTTCTTTGTAAATGTTGGGGTTAAAATGTCTAATATGTAGATGGTGTTGTTGAACTGAAGTTCCATTCCACTCCATTTATGAAAATCCTGGGGCTGGACATATTTGACTCTTTTGCATAATTAAATCATGGGAACAAATGAGTAATTAAAGGGGGAAAAGATAAATAAAGATAGCATAAGTGGGGAGGACAGAGAAAGAGAGAGAGAGACAGCAGCAGAGAGATGAAAATAGAAGTAGAGAGACAAAGACAGATAGAAACCTACATAGAATTACACAGAACAAGAGGGAGAGACAGAGACAGAGAGTTAGCAATATCAATAGAGAGATGGAGAGACAGAAAAAGAAAAAGAAATAGAAAGAGAAAGATGTTAAGAAAAAAGAGACTTAAGAAAGAGAGGAGAGAATAAATAGAAAAGAACTCAGGATAGAGGTTTAGGAAACACTTGGTTCAGGTAGGCAATTACTATCAATAAGGTTTAACTTTGTTTATCCAGAGCCTGGTCATTGGCCTGGGATTTGAGGACACAGTTCAGTACATTACAAAAGCTCACTTATGATATCTGTGATTACTGGATAATAGTTTATTTTCCCTCAACAATAGTGTCTTCAACTTCCAAATAAAAATAATGAATTAGATGGCCATTAAAGTTTCTTCAAGCTTTATCTGTGATTTATCTAGTTTTTCTGTCATTTAAAATATAACTCATTAAACTTTTATTGTTGTTGTTGTTTCAAAAGAAGAAAACCAAAATCTCTGATTATTTGATGTTAGGTATGGAAACAGAGCTTGGTCCAACTCATATCCAGTCAGATGATTGTTAAATTTTCAGTGTGAACATTTACACCTTGGAAATTGGCAAATATTGCAAATCAAAGCTTAATTCAGTGTTTTGCTAATTGACTAGGCTTAAGAAAGTGTTTTATGTGTATATACATATATATATATATGTATTATATACACATATGTGTGTGTATAGCTATAAATGCTGATAAAGAAGATTAAACTTAGAAGTATATTAAGAATTTTTGGAAAGCCAATATTTGAATGTTTAGTTTAGTACATCCCTATTTAGAAGGGGTATAACTGGCTAAAGTCAGTTGATGAAAATGACTCTCCAAGGAATTTCAGTGACTTGTCCAAACTCATAGTGATGATGGGTGCCAGAGTCAAGATTCAAACTCAGTTTCCATGGTAGCAATTTCATTGAGATGCTTTACTCTGGAATATTCTGACTCACATGAAGTAATGTATATAAAATGCCTTATAAAGCTTGAAATACTATTATTATAGATATTATTGTT
This sequence comes from Sarcophilus harrisii, assembly GCF_902635505.1. NCBI lineage: Eukaryota > Metazoa > Chordata > Mammalia > Dasyuromorphia > Dasyuridae > Sarcophilus > Sarcophilus harrisii. The sequence goes on from NC_045430.1 coordinate 45,423,182, forward strand.
ATAAACTATTGTTATCATCATGATTATCATTATCACTGATGTTATCTGTAAAGATCAATAAACTATATTTTTAACTAGAAAGCATCTATTATTACAAAAATCATAAATAAATATGCATGAACCACAAATTTTCTAGGAAGGTCAAATGAAACAGTTGATTTATTTTCTTTTTTTAATGATAATATTTAGCAGATTTAGGTAGGAGATGATAGGGATAAATATATTCAATTAAACCAATAGAAGGACCTTCTGATTATAAGTGGGGACACCTGGGGGAGGCTGAATAATCCCACATGAACAATCAGAAATCCAAACTCTGGAAGGACCTGTCTATAAGAATGTTTGTATATCCCTATGAGGCAGAACTTCATTTAAGGACACATTGTACAAACAGCCCTGCTCACAATTTACAAAATAACCTTTTGTGTCCATAGTATGTGAAAGTCTTGAAGATGTATTAGTCTTTCAAGTCATGACCTGACTTGAAAGGGGTATGTTGATGACTCCAAAATAATTCTCAGGAAGGAAAAGAAAGAGGAGGGAGAAGGGGGAGGGAGGTAGAAAGGGAGGAAAATGGAAAGGGAGAGGGAGAAAGAGAGGAAGGGGGAAGGAAGGAAGATAGAGAGAGACAGAGACAGAGAGGAAAGAGAGAAGGGGAAAGGGAAAGAGGGAAGAAAGGAGGGAAGGAGAGAGAAAGAAAGACAGGAAGGAAGGAAGGAAAGAAGGAAGGAAGGAAGGAGAATTAGAGAGGGAGAAACAAAGAAAAAGACAAGATGAGAAAGAGAGACAAAAACATACAGATGGACAAAGAGGACAGAGAAAAAGAGAGATAGAGTCAAGTCACCCAATGGAAGCAATATGGCCCTGGGGAAAAAGTCCTGCTGCTAGGATCAAAGGAACTAGATTGAAATACAGCCTCAGAATTTTGATATCCTTCTGGGAAAATCAGCCCTTCCTTAGAAGTTAATTACTCTGTTGAACTAACTCTATAGCCTTTGAGATGTTTTCCAGTGCCAAATGTATTATCCTTCAAATCATCCTGGTCCCCAGTTTCCTCATATACAACATGAGAGAGAGTCGAACTAGTAATAGAGAGAGAGTTATAAGGGAGTTCATAAGGAAACTTGTCTAAGCCCTCATTGGAGAGGTTGGGGAATAAAATGGAAGGAAGCAAAAAGGCTTGTACAAATTCATAGATATTATTAATTAGCACATGGGACTTGAATGAAAATACTTTGATTTCAAAGTTATCTTTTAAAAATATATTGTAATTTTACTGTTAATTTACTTCACACACACTCATACACACATACACACACACACACATATACACACGGTTATTATTCAAATATAAGTTTCTTGCAGAGATTTTTTCTATCTGCCTGTTTCTCTGTCTCCCTTTCTCCCCCTTCTATCTTTCTGTCCATTTCTCTCTGACTCTGTCTCTCTCTGTGTCTCTGTCTCTCTCTATCTCTTTGTCTCTATCTCTCCCTCTGTTTCTGTTTCCCTTCCCAAACTCTTCCACTAAGTCAGTCTCTCTCTCTCTCTCTCTCTCTCTCTCTCTCTCTCTCTCTCTCTCCCCCCACTCTCTATAACTATAACTTCATTCTATCTCTAAATGCTTCCCTTTTTTTCTCTCCCCTAAAACAATGCTTTTAAGAGACCCTTTATAAATGTTAGCCAAGATAAATTATCTTAGCACTAAGTTTATCAAGAATCATTTCAAATTCCCATCAAGTTCCTGAACTCCTAATTAGTAGTTGAGTTTCCTGGAACACTAATTCAGAAAAGCCACAATTAAAATCAATTCACATGCTGCTCTTCTATACCTCCTATGTATCCTCCTTTCCAACCATTTCTGTCTTATTCCTTTTACAATTCTGAAATCATGAACTGTGATCACATCAATTCTGCCCTTCCCCCCCAAATAATTTGTATCATTTAGCTCCCTTCTTATTACCTCAATCATTATCCCAATAAGTTTCAGGACAAAATTGTATTTCCTGTCCTTCACTCTCTTATGTATGCTTCCCTCATTAGAATGTAAGTTCCTTGAAGTAAAAAAATTGTTTCTGCATTTTATTCTAAGTTGTTTAGTTAGTTGTTGTTTGTTGTGGTTTCTTTTTAGCTGTGTCCAATATTTTATGATCTTTTATAAGGCATTCTTGGCAAAGATACTGAAGTGATTTGCTATTTCATTCTCCAGTTCATTTTTATTAGATGAGGAAACTGAGGCGAACAGTTAAGTAACATGCCCAAAGTCCCAAATCTATTAAGTGTCTGAGGTTGGATTTGACCTGAGGTTTTCCTAACTCAAGGTCAACTATTCTATCCAACACGCCACTTAGCTGCCCCTAATATTTTGTATATAGAGAGGACAATATTTTTTCCTCCATTCATCATCATATTAAACAGAGATCATATCTGCAGCTAGGGAGTCTTTTGCATTATTTAGGAGAGATAGTATAACACAATAGTAAGAACATTGTTAATAAAGAATCAAATAATGTCATTTTGGTCCCAATGCTTTTTTTAATTAAATATGTGACTTTGAATGAATCATTTCAATTTTCTGGACCTCAATTTGAAAATAATTTGTTAAGCACATACATACAAATATGTTAGGCACTCGGCTAAGTATAAAGGATACAAAGATTAAAAAAATAAACATCCCCTGTCTTCAAAGGGCTTACATTTTATCAAAGGACATAGCAGACACATATTAAAGTACACACATACACACACACACACATCCCTTCAAAATAATTTTTGGCAAAACAAAAATCAATATATCCACTCAAAATAATATGGCAATAAGGTCCCATTTAGGGCAAATTTAAGAATGTCTGCTAAAATGTTCAACTTGCTTAACATATATTATTTTTTTAACTTTTCTGACTTCAGTTAATAGACTTACTTCCTTTGACATAGTTGATATTTCTAAGCATGCATAATCAGTTACGAAATTACTGGTCTGAAAAAAAAACAGACTTCAAATTCTGTTTCAGATACTAACTATATAATGCTAAGCAAATTACTTAAGATGTATAATTATATGGTACGCAGTAAAAGAACATTTGAGACTATGCATAGGACAAAATGGCTATGACATGCCCATTGAAGACTGTGTGTGTCTTTTAGAGTATGAAAGTCTATTTATTCATAATAAGATTTTTTTTGACACTGAACACTAAAAGGCATTACAGTAAGTAGTTCAACTGATCTATTTTAATACCATTCCTAACCTTCAATAAATTCTAGTAGTTCCAGGATCAAATATAAAACCCCTGTTTGGTGTTTTAAAACCTTTCATAAACTGGGTCCTCTCTATAATTCCAGTCTTCTAATCCTTTATCCCTTCTATATATTATCCAGTAACATGGATTTTTTTTTCCTCTTGGTACCATAAATCAATGCCATCTTCCTCCATCCTACATTTTCACTAAATTTCCCCCATGATTGGAATTCTGTTCCTCTTTATAGTTCACTCCTAGCTATCTGGTCTTCCTTCATCTCTTACCTAAAATCCCATCTTCTGCAATGTCTTTCTCAAACACTGATATCCCACTGATATTATTTTCAATCTGTCCTGTTTGAGTGTGTGTGTACGTGTGTGTGTGTTTGTGTGTGTGTGTGTGTGTGTGTGTGTGTGTAGTTTGGACATAGTTACTTGTATATCATCTACTCACAAGATAATTTTATTTTGGATGGGACAATGTTTTGCTTTTCTTTATCTCCCCAGTAATTAATGCATGACTTGGCACATAGTAGGCACTAAACACATTTTTGTTGACTTTTTACAAATGTCTATATAAATATGAATTATTATTTTCTCAATTGGTAGAGATATTTATCAGGGTACCTCTAATCTATTGTCCCTTCCCATAGGCTACTTCATGAAACACTGAATCCAAGGGGTAGGAAATAAAGAAAACTGAAGAATTAAAGACTTAAAAAGAAATCTGAAGAACAATTGATACTAGTAATCTTTGTGGGGGAGGACGTGTGAAGAACTTCTTAAATTAAACTTGATAGAAGTGTAACATAGCTAACCATTGAAAGCTTAAAAAAAACAAAAAAACAAAAAAACAAAAAACAACAACAACAACAAACCCCCCCCCCCCAAAAAAAATCTTCTGTATAATGAATGTCCTTCATGGTGTTTGCAAAGGGTGCATTTCATAGGGGGTCTGTTGAGTCAGGAGATAACTGTGAACAGCATGAGCTCTGAAAATTAAAGAATAGTCTATAAATGAAATAAGAACCCAAGTTTTAGTTATTGGCTCGTTGCCTCTTTTATTTGTGGGGAGAATAAGGATTTTCTCTCTCCACTCTTCTCCCATGAGATTGTGAGCTCCTTGAGGGCGCCCTTACAATCTTTCTCTATCCTAGATTTTTATACTAATTAAACATCACTCTTCTTCCTGTTATCCTCGATTCATCAAATGTTTCTTCTTGCTATTTTCTATATGTGAGATTTCTAGATGTGATCTACCAAGGCCAAAGTATGAAGAAAATATCAATCACTTCCCTGGAAATTATGCCTTTCCTAATGCAATTCAAAGTAGCATTGGTTGTGGGTGTGGGGGAGTGTTCTATTATAATTGACAAAACATGAGGGTTTTTTAACTTAAGTATAACATTTTACATTAATACTAATTGAAATTATGATGATATTTAATCCATTGTGAAAATCCAGAATTTACAAACTATAGCCTGTGGGTGAAATTTGTCCTGCTACCTGTTTTCATAGGTCTAATGAAGATTGGTTTTACATGTTTAACAAAGGAATTTTTAAAAATAAATATTTCAAACTATAAAAATAAAATAATCTTAGCTGGCAGGTACATAAAACCAGTCAGCAGGTTGGATTGGGCTCTAAGCTATTGCTTATTGACTTTGATCTAATTTTTTAATACTCTGGTTCTTTACTCTAACTTTCAATGTGTTGATTCTTCCTTTCATTTTTGTCCTACTGGCAAATTTGATAAGCACACCACCTGTGTTTTTGCTGTTGTTGTTGTTGTTGTTTATCTTAGTTGTTGTTTTTATCTTAGTGGTCAACAAAAAGGTTAAACAGAATAAGTTTGAGTCAAGATTTATATATCAAAGTGATGATTAAAAATCAAATGATTATTACCCCAAGCAATGGGGGGAGGGGTGGGGAACTGGCCCAGATAGGTAAATGATGTTTAATTAGTATAGAAACCTAGGATAGAGAAAGATTGTAAGGGCTTAAGTGACAAAGTGATATATATCAGTGTCACGATATTTTTGCCACCTTTTTTTTCTCTTTAAAATAATTTGATCTTGTGACATCAAAGTGATACAGATAAATTTCAGAGCTGAATTTGAATACAGCTTTATTTTCAATCCACCACAACTCCCTATTACCAAATGATTTTTGAGTGGCCATTTATCTAGTTCCAAAAAATATCTAATTATTATGTCATGTAGTACATATCACTATAATCTCTGCAAGCATATTATGAAATACATCAAATGCTTTGTGTTATGGGCCAGAACTCTGAACTTGAAACAAAGGATTCTTACAAGATGCTAAGTCAGTGGAATTGATAGAGACAATGGTTATTTAGCAGAGTGCTTAACAGTTCTCTAGTTCAGTACATGTACTTTGTATTTAATATAGTTCCACAAGATTCACACCTATGATAAGAGAACATATAAGCTCACACAAACTCAGCCAGAATCAGAATTGGAAGACTGAGACTGTGATGTGGTCCTCCTGCCTCCCCCACAAAAACCAAGACACATTCAAAAGGACCTCAAGAAGCTGGCAGAGGCAGAGAACACAAAGGACTGGTGGCAGGAGCTCAAGCTCTCGGAACCAAGGGGAGAGATAGGCCTCTAAGAAAGCTAACCAGGTCCCAGGAAAGGAGACAAGACTTTGAACATGATTATAAAGGATTTGGACTTTCACACTTGGCTGCACTTGTGATAATTACTGAACTGAAATGAAGGCTGCTTCCATTTATAAGTTTTCATTAACCATCTTTTAAATTATCTGTTCTAGAATTTTCCCACAATTTGAAGTTACAATCACTGTTTGTAAACTCTGTCCTTATCCCTTGCCTCTTTTGATGAGGGCAACATTTGCCTTTGATTGGTCTTATGGTACCTTGACACAAAATTTCTTTCTTTTCAATCTTATTGTTTATTTATTTTTGACATTTTTTAAAGTTGAGTTCCAAATTTTCTATCTCTATTACTCCCCATCCACTAAGAAGACCAAAAAAAAAAGTCATGTATAACATGTAAAATCATACAAGATATATTTCTATATTAGCCATATTACAAAAAAAGCAAAAACAAAAAAAAAATAATAAAACAGGAAAAGTACCTCACTGCACCATAATCTTCTGGTTCTTCCAACTTCACTTTGCAACAGTTGATAGAGATCTTGCTTTGTTTTTCTTTGCTTCTTTTCTGAAATCACTCACTCTAGCCATTTCTTATGCTCCATCATAATCATATGCCATAATTTCCTTAGACATTTGTACTTCCACTTTCTTTTTTCTGATATTTAAAAAAAAATTTAAAAACAATTCACTGCATATGTTTACTATCTTCCCTATCTATGTTCAACTGAGTGTGTGTGTATATATATATATGCCCCACACACACAGACACCCACATTCTTCCCTCTTTGAATTAATTCTAGTTCGAGTGAGATTCAGATATTTCCTATACCCAGATTTCTTTCTCCACTATAAAGGTTCTTCCTTGCATGCCTCTTTTATATGAGAAAATTTTTTCCCATTTTATCTCTTTCCTTACTTCTTCCAGTTCATGCCTCTTTCTTATTATATCATCTATTTTTGTTTTGGTTTGATTTGAGGTGGGGGGGGGGGTTGCATTGAGTTCCTTAGTAAAAAAAAAAATTAGGGAAGGAAAAGGAATCATGTTGTTTGATCCAAACATATATGTTAGAGCAATAATCTGCTAGAATTTAGTTAACTTACATCTGTTCCCTGTCATTTAATGTATGCATTTTATTTTATTTTCCATTGCTTTCTTAGTAAACTTTGTGCTTGAAAAATTCCTGTTTTTCATCAAAACAACTAAAGGCAAAAAAGACTTTTCTACTTCAATGGAAATAGGTAAAAGGTACAAGATACTTATAGATATTAGGCTTGCTGACTGTCCCAGTTACAAATCCTAAGAAAAAAATGAGATAGCCTAATCATATACAGTTGTGTTCAACGAGCCTTAGAATTAAAGAATTGAACAGTTGAAAGTAAACTCTCAAAAGACATCTGAAACAATTCTTATATGAGGTGAATATTTATTTATTTGCAATAAGAACAAAATTTCTACTTTCCAAGGAAATCCATTCTCTTTCTCAGCAACTAAAATTGTAATATTATATTAACCTCAAACCCAAATCTTGAAAATTTCCACAAATTTCTCCTAATTTTGCAATTAAACATAAGGAGAATTTATCAAACCCCTTTTCCACATAACAATATTTAACATATTTGAAGATGGTGGATACATTCCCTAATGTATTTTCTAAGCTATATTTTTAGTTAATTTAACCTAAATCCTTCGATGGCATAGTCTCTGATCTGTACTATCATCCAACTCAAAAATATCTCCAGATATTTTAACTCAGCTAAGAAATTAATTTGATATATGTTAAAAATATATGTAGTCTATTGGAAAAGTAGAAAAAGCTAGTTGATGAAGTGGATAGAGCAGTGGGCTTGGAATCAGAAAGATTGATCTTTAGGAATTCAAATTTGGCCTCAGATACTTATTAGATAAGTAATCCTTGGGAAGTAACTTAACTCTGTTTGCCTCAGTTTCCTCATTTATAAGATAAGGGGGAGAAGAAAGTATTTAATCATTCTAGTGTCTTTAATCAAGAAAATCTCAAATGGGCTCACAAAAGTCATACATAAGTGAAACAACTGAACAAATTAGAAATATATATATATATTGAAGACTGATTTTATGCTAGAAAACAAATATAGACAATATATATTTATATATACACCAAATATGTATTTATATATCTATATCTAGCTAGCTAGTATACATACACACATATATATGTATATATCACATATTTATATAAATATTTAACAAATAAGTGGAAGAAAATACAGAGCTGTGATTCCTAAGAAACAAGACATTAATTTAAACAAAAGAAAATTTGGCACATAATTTTTGTTCATTTTTTTTTCTTCTCCATAGATCTTACAGGTAAATTATTACTTGCTCTCCTAATTTGTTTATTATATCATTCTTTATCTTGGATCTATTTTCACCATATCTTCGTCTGTGGCAAATTTTGATAGCACATAATTCTTAACAAATCTTAATTAAAGTAAGAAAATTAAAGTAAGAAAATTCTTCTTAAGTGATGTTAAAGAAAATCCCTTAAGGAAGTTGGTTATTTGTACCCCCTGCCCAGAAAACTTTTCTTTTGTGATCATTAAATTTTAATTTTCTTGATATTTTGGAAAGAATGTTCTTTTCTCTTAACCATCATGTAGCATTTCAGCTGAACTCCAAAATAATTAAGCAGTGCTTAAAGCTAAATTGTCTATATGCTAGTTGTATGATTATCAAAACCATAAAGTCTTGGGGTAGCAAAAGGGTACAGAATTATCTTTTGCTTTTTGAAAGCATGGAATTTCCTAAGTCCTTGATCTATTTTTTGCTCTCTTTTATAAAATGGAGTTTGATAAGATAATTTTCAAAAGAAAGTCCATTAAGTATATAGCATTGTGGCTTAAAATAACTAATATGTTCTGAAGAAAAAAAGTACATCTTTGAATTTTAAATTTTTATTATATGTAAGTGGATACAAACTATTTTCTTTCTTTGTGAATGAATTATATAAAGGGATTGGGTAGGGAAATTATTTTGCAGAGCTATCAATGTCCAAATAATAAAAAGAAACATGTAATAAACATATTTGAGCAGTGGATAAAAAAGAAAATTATGTTTCTCAAAAGTTAGCTAAATCAATTCTTACTACTAATAATATTTTTAGATATTATTGTCACTGTTTTTCAAACTATAGTCTGGTATAATTGTCAAAGGGATTGAGGAGTTCAGTATTTTCCCTAAATCACACAACTACTATGTAACAAGCAAGTTTTTAAACCCAAGTCTTCTTGGATTAATTAAGCTCTTAATCAATAAGGAGAGCTTACTATCCAGAGTTTTTTTTTGGGGGGGGAGGGGGAGCGGAGAGTTGGAGATGAGTGACTTGATTAGGGTCACACAGACATTACTTTCTGAAGTTGAATGTAAACTCAAGTCCTCCTGACTCCTGGACCAATGCTCTATCCACTGTGCCAATTACCCTCTCAAATAATTGCTTTAAAAGAAATGACACTAAACCAAAAAAATGAAAAGAAAGAGAGAGAGAGAGAGAGAGAGAGAGAGAGAGAGAGAGAGAGAGAGAAAGGAAGAAGGATAGAAGGAAAGAAGGAAGAAAGGAAGGAAGGAAGGAAGGAAGGAAGGAAGGAAGGAAGGAAGGAAGGAAGGAAAGAAGGAAGGAAAGAAGGAAGGAAGGAAAGAAGGAAGGAAGGAAGGAAGGAAGGAAGGAAGGAAGGAAGGAAGGAAGGAAGGAAGAAAAAAATAGAAGAAAATGTAAAAGAAGGCTGTAAGATCACTGGAACTGAGTTCAATTACCTCATCGTTGAAAAGGGGCATGGCTCTTTTCCACAATGCGGTGATTTAGGCCAATTCCAATAAACTTGTGGTGGCAAGAGATATCTGCATCCAGAAAGAGGACTGTGGGGATTGAATGTGGATCACAACATAGTTTTTTTTTTTTTTTTTTTTTTTTTCATCTTTTTGGTTGTTGTTTGCTTGCTTTTTGGTTTTTTCTTTCATTTTTTTCTTTTTGAGCTGATTTTTCTTCTGCAGTATGATAAATGTGGAAATATGTATAGAAGAATTGTACATGTTTAATATATACTGTCTAGGCGAGGGGTTGAAGGAAGGAAAAAGAAAAATTTCAAATACAAGGTTTTACAAGAATTGAAAACTAGTTTTCCTGTATTTTGAAAACAAAAAGCTATTATTTAAGAAAAATTTAAAAATAAATTAAATAATAAAAATTGTAAAGGGCTGAAACTCTGAATAGATGCACTGGAATCAGACAACTCAGCACTTAAGGCTAATTACCTATTGGACAATACTCTATTAGCATATGCTTGGTAAAATGGCCCTTCTCCCTATCCTGTGCTGGCTCAATCTTTTGGTGTATACAGATAATCATAGGAGGGATTAGGGGGTGGAGTAAGACAAACCAGAGTCACTTGGAGGAGAACAAGGAGAAGGGATGTCAGGAGATGGAGAGCTTGTGGCAGTTTTGTCCATCTCCTTTACTTCTCCCTGTAAAGACCAAGGACTTTTGCTGATCCTGACTCTGGCTGATCCTGAGGTCAACAGAGAGCTAACCCGGACTTCACAGAAAATAAAAACAAAAATTATTATAAATCTGATTATATAAACATATAAATAAAATATATAAATCTGAAAAAAGAAAAGTAAATAAATAAAAAGATAAAAAATAAAGTTAATAAATTGTCAGGTAAAAATAGAAATATTTTAAACGATCATTTAAAAGAAAAGAAGAGGTATTTTATATTTTATTTGTTTTATATATTTATATAATATATATTTAAATTTTAAATATATATTTATATTTTAAACTTTTAAGGCATTTGGTTTTATTTTTTCAAATATACTTGTCAGAAGTCATTTTGATAAAATGTAAGCATAATTGATAATTATTAAATAATTTGAGAATATTTAAGACATTTGGAGGGAAATAATCAGAAATCTTTGTGGATATTATAGTGGTCATCAAGGGTTTAATTCCATGCTTCCAGAAAAAGCTGTGGGAGTTTGTGTCCACTTTATAGACCAATGCCTAAATTTATAATCACAGTTCAAGTCATTTAACCTATTTGTTATTCAGATTCTTCATCTTCAAAACATAAATGCGCTCCTCACAAAAACCCCCAGAAAAGGATGCTTCCATCTGTATTCAGACATAATCATTCCTTTCTCTGAGTATGTATAGCATTTTTATTATATGTTCTTTAGAATAGTCATATCATTTGATTGTTGGAGGGGATGCAGGAAAACTGGGACATTGATGCATTGTTGGTGGAGTTGTGAACGAATCCAACCATTTTGGAGAGTAGTTTGGAACTATGCTCAAAAAGTTATCAAACTGTGCATACCCTTTGATCCAGCAGTGTTACTACTGGGCTTATTTCCCAAAGAGATTATAAAGAAGGGAAAGGGACCTGTATGTGCACGAATGTTTGTGGCAGCCCTTTTTGTAGTGGCTAGAAACTGGAAACTGAATGGATGTCCATCAGTTGGAGAATGGCTGAATAAATTGTGGTATATGAAAATTATGGAATATTACTGTTCTGTAAGAAATGACCAACAGGATGATTTCAGAAAGGCCTGGAGAGACTTACACGAACTGATGCTGAGTGAAATGAGCAGGACCAGGAGATCATTATATACTTCAACAACAATACTATATGATGACCAGTTCTGATGGACCTGGCCATCCTCAGCAACGAGATCAACCAAATCATTTCCAATGGAGCAGTAATGAGCTGAACCAGCTACGCCCAGAGAAAGAACTCTGGGAGATGACTAAAAACCATTACATTGAATTCCCAATCCCTCTATTTATGCCCACCTGCATTTTTGATTTCCTTCACAAGCTAATTGTACAATATTTCAGAGTCTGATTCTTTTTGTACAGCAAAATAACGTTTTGGTCATGTATACTTATTGTGTATCTAATTTATATTTTAATGTATTTAATATCTACTGGTCATCCTGCCATCTAGGGGAGCGGGTGGGGGGTAAGAGGTGAAAAACTGGAACAAGAGGTTTGGCAATTGTTAATGCTAAGTTACCCATGCATATAACCTGTAAATAAAAGGCTATTAAAAAAAAAAAAAAGAATAGTCATATCATTGTTCTGCTGAAAATAGCCATCATTCATTACTAATCATTTCACAATATTGCTTTACATTTGTACAATTTTTAAAAAATATTTTCATATGACTCATGTTGGGAACAAAAAATCAGAACAAAAGGGAAAAATAATGAGAAAAGAAAAACAAACAAACAAAAGTGAAAATAGTGTGCTTTGATTTACATTAGTCTCCATAGTTCTTTCTGTGGATTTGGATGACATTTTCTATCCAAACTCTATTAGAATTGTATTGAATCACTGTATTACTGAAAAGAGCTAAATTTATCATAGTTGACCATCACAAGATCTTGCTATTAATGCATACAATGTTTTCTTCTTTCTGCTTAGTATTCAACATCAGTTCATGTAAGTCTTTCCAGGCTTTTCAAAAATTAATCTATTCATCATTTCTTATAGAACAATAGTATTCCATTATATTCATATACCATATTCAGCCATTCCCCAATTTATGGGCATCCAATCAGTTTCCAATTCTTTGCCACCACAAAAAACGAGCTGCTACAAACATTTTTTGCGTATGTGAGTCCTTTTCCCTTAATGATATCTTTAGGAGGGATATGTGCAGTTTTATAATGTTTTGAACATACTTTCAAATTGCTCTCCATAATGGGTGAATCAGTATACAACTCCATCAACAATGCATTAGTATCCTAGTTTTCAAGGCACCACCTTCTTATCAAACATTGTATGGGAGAAGGAGAATAAGAGATGTTGTCAATTGATTTTGAAAGGAAGAAGAAAAAGAGGGAACTAATTTTTAATGTTTTCAATTTTTCTCTATAAAGAGAAAAGATGTTTAGCTTAGAGAAAAATGGGAAAGGAATAGAGGGAGGCATGAGAAGAAAGGAGGCTTGATTAAATAATTGTACCATAGAATGTATTCTCACACTTTCATTAGGAGAATATTTAAAAACATTCCAAACTTATACAATTAGTCAGAACTTTTACTTCACTAGGATAGCTTTCAGGAATAGCTACACTATCTTAAAACAACAGGAAAGAATCTTAATAGAGAAAAGATAGAAACAAGCCAAAAAATTGGTCTAGATAATTTGTAACCCAATCAATGTAGTGTACAGAGAAATAAAAAGCTATTTCAGATAAGAAATGTGGGCAAAGCACAGTGCCATATGGTTAATGCCCTCTGTGACACAGATGGGCTAGGAATTTACTGAAGAAAAAAAGAAGGTGAATTTCACATACAGATGTTTGTTTCTATAAATCTGAGGATGTAAAAGAACAGGCTTAACAAGCAAATGAATAAAGTTGTCAGAAGTAGGGCTCATGTATGTGAAAGAAATACAAACAGGCAGGGATAGTTATGATGCTAGAAATAAATCAGGTGGGAAATGGTCCCATCACTTGACATTTTCCATTTTAATCTGAAAGAATGGAGAAGTTATTTTGTGACCTGAAAACTGAAGACAGAAGATCAACCATTGTGGGAATTTAGTCTTAAGAGCTATTCAGTGACTAATGGAGGTTAACAATAAATGACAGGAAGTTTATGGATGATCATTAGATTAGGAAATTATGTAATTTGGAATCATTCCTGAAATTGTCCGAAAGGGTAATAGATCGATTTCAGTTTAATAACATTAGATTCATATCTTCAGACGAACATTGCATTGAAGGCTCATGTAATTTTTTTCTAAAATTAGCTAAATGATTCATAAAATCAAGAAACAGATTTTGTAAGTCTTATATAAATCCTAAATAAAGTTGTCAGAAGATATTTTAGTGGTTAATAAAACAGTAAAAATACTGGCTTTAATTCTTCTTATGGAAAGCCTCATCCCTATAATATCTATTCATTTGTTAAATAGAAGATACAGAATAAACTGAGGAGGAGATTTTATTTTTAAATGAAAGGCATAGAATCCAAGCATATAACATCTTTTTTTAAGTATTTTTATTACAGGGAAAAAATTTCTGGCTTTAGATCTGAGTTCAAGTCCTAACTCTGATACTTATAAGCTTATTTCTTCTGATATTTGTTCTTAGAGAGATTACTTAACTTTACATTTCTCATCTGTAAAAATAATAATAATAATAATAATTGGACAAGTTGCCCTCTGAAATCCCTTCTAATTCTACTGGGATACTACCGTTGGGTCAGCATTTTGCTAGGTGTCAGAAAAAGTTATTGGTTTTCTTTTTTGTTCTTTTGGATTGGGGGGTGGTGGTGTTTTGCATTAATACTGGTGACTATGAAAAAATGCATAATATTTAATAATCCTCTTGAAAATAATTTCCATAGTTTTGCATCTCCTGAACTACCAAAGATTTGGCACACTCCCCTTTTGCCAATGTAACCCTTCTCTGAAAGGTTATCCTACACATTTTTCAACAATATCTTCATGATGGTCCAAGTTATGATATTTCTACCTTTTCTTAGTAGAAAATTTGACTCTATATATAGTTCCCTTGGCTCTAATAAGAGAACTTTCATTGTATCTTAATAATAGCCCAGACTTTCATACTCTTGAGTCCACTTTCCTCCAACCAACCTTTCCCACACTTATTTTATGTATTATCTTTTCTTATTAGAATATAAGATCAAAGTAGGCTTACTATTTTATATGTTATTGCCAACTGTTAACATGAGCCTGGAACATAGAACATGCATAAAAACTGTTCTATCATATATATATATATATATATATATATATATATATATGCATATGCATGGATATATCTGTTTATATATATATATATATATATATATATATACATAAATATGCTTTTCTGCATTCATTCTACTACCCATCCTCAAAAAGGGGATTTCCTCTTACAAGAAGACCAATTTTTGGTCTTTTGTGTCAATTGAGTCTATCATAGTTTCTTGTTCATATTGCACAGAGTAAATATTTGAAGAATTCATAACATAATCTACTTAGAAACAATGAATCTTATAGGTGATTTTCCTTCATCTCTCAGATAAAAATATCAAGACCCAGAGTTCAATAAATTGACCAAGATTGCACAAGAAATGAGGCATTTGGGTTGCTCAAATGCATAGAATAGTCAGTACTATAATAAAAATGACAGTTCCACCCAAAATGTTCTACTTGTTTAGTGTCATACCAATCAAACTGCCAAAAATTATTTATACAGTTATAAAAGATAATAGCAAAATTCATTTGGAAGAACAAAAAGATCAAGAATAACAAGAGAATTAATGAAAAAAAATTACAAAGGATGGTGACTTAGCAGTGACAAACCTAAAACTATTTTATAAAGCAATAGCCTCAAAACTATTTGGTACTGGTTAAGATTCCTAGAGTGAGGATTTATAGTGAGGGATTAGTGGAATAAGTTAGTTACACATGACACAATAATCATTTACTATAGTAACCTATAACCCCCCCAACTCCAGCTTAAGGGATAAGAACTCACTATTCCACAAAAATTGCTGGAAAAACTGGAATATAATGTGTCAGAAACTTGACATACCCACACTCCATACCAAAATAAGGTCAAAATGGGTACATGATTTGGGCATAAAAGAGGATACCATAAACAAATTAGGAGAGCATGGGATAGTTTACCTATCAAATCTTTGGAGAAGGGAGGAATTTATGACCAAAGAAGAACTAGAGAACATTATGGAAATGGACAATTTTGATTATATTAATTTAAAAAAATTTTTGTGGGATAGTGAGTTCTTATAAACATTTTATTTATTTTAAGGCAGTTACAGCAAGAAATAAATGGCAAAACTATTCTAGTGGGGGCCCTCAATCTTTCCCTCTTAGAATCAAATCTAATATTTTATAAGAGGTTTCCCCCCTCTCAAAATTTTGGTACCTTCCTCTGAAATTAATTTCCATTTACACTGCAGACACCTTGCATGCAAACAGCAGTTTACACCTTTTCTTCAGTATTAGAATGTGAGTTTTATGAGGGCTGTTTTTGCCTTTATTTCCACCCTTAGAACATAGTATAGGAACTGGCCAAAGAATTTTCTTTTTTAAATTGGTGAGACAATCAGGGTCAAGTGACTTATACTGGATCACACAATGTCAAGTGTATGAGGAATTGAACTCAGATCCTCCTGGCTTCAGCATTAGTGCTCTATTATATCACCTAGCTGCCCTTACACATTCTTACACACATAATAATTTAAAATATATATTAAAATAAATTGATTGAATAACATAACTAGAGCTTATTTGAAAAGGTAGATGGAAGTAGGGATATTCTTCAAATATAAGTGGATCCCAAAATGGAAATTTTAGGGATAAATGAGTTAAAACTTCCAAGGTATGGTATTTATACAGGGCTACCAGGTGACTGGTGAGTATGGAACAGCTTATTGGATCTAATTAAGGAAAAACTATTAAAAAAAGCTATTCCAAAAATAATAAAAATAATGATACAAGCCAGCATTTACATAGCACACTAATGTTTGCAAAAAGCACTTTAGATATACTATTTAATTCATTTGTCCTAAAATTTTTGTGATATAGGTAATATTGTGATCCTCATTTTATACTTGAGGAATGGGAATCAGAGGGATTGAGTAATTAACTCAGTCACATTACTATTTTAAGCCTGTGTCCTTCCAACAGTTTTATTCTATCCTCTGTGTAGGACTTTCTCTAACATTAGTAGGATTATGAGTAGCTTTATGATTTTAAGTCAATGAACTCCAATCTCATCTTCTGTTAAATAACAGAGCTGAATTGTCAATCAAATTTAAGCCCAACCTAATACCAAGATTCAACTTTTCTATCTAACTAGTCTGAATTAAACTGAATGAAAATGTTGTTGCTGTTTAGTCATTTAGTCATAATCCTGTCTGATTCATTGCAACACCCTTTTGAGGATTTCTTGGCAAAGTTTACTGGAGTGGTTTGCCTTTTGGGACATTTTTGTCCTTTTTTCCCTCCAATTACAAATTATTTTAAAAATCATTGGACCAGTTCACAGCTCGATCAAAAAGGATTTTTTGTTCACATCTTTCCATAAACTTTATGACATTGATTATATCCATCTTTTCCAATTTGAATGGATGAATAAAAAAGTCTTTGTTAAAAATTTGTTATTGCAAAGCATTAGGTGAAAGATGCTTTGATTTAATTTTTTTTTCTTTTTTTTAGTTAGAAACAGAGCAGATGTCATTCATGCTCATTTATTGAGAACTGCTAAACAAAACGTGATACATGGAGGTGCACTAGAGAAGTAATTTAAATACCTTGACTTTCAGTTTTCTCTTCTCTTTATAAGGTAATTGGGTTTCATGACCTCTATGGTATCTTCCAATTTTAATTCTATAATCTATTTCTATTTAATAGAAATTATTAAATTATTTAAAAAATATTATTTTACTGTGATAAATCATGAAAATTAGAGCAATGAATTAAATGAATTTTTTTCAAGAAAACAGTTTTAAGTGGTTACAAAATATAAATATAAAGAATAACAGAAACAAAATAATACAAATGTAATACTAAGAAGTTATAATAATCAAACTTATTTTCCCAAAAAAAAAGTATTGAAATCTGAGAGGCCATGGATAAATTATAGGTCTTTTTGGTGACTTGTTAAACTTTTGTTTTTCTCCTCACATCACCTTTTTAAAAGATTTAATTATAATGAATGCCTCTCTGGTAAGTATATTTAGATGAATCAATGGGGGATGTAAATGACTTCTTAATCTACTAATAAAATTAATTTTTAAAAATAAAAAGTAGATGGATTAAAATAAAAATTTATATCCATTAGGAAATCATCTGCATATTTTTATGGGCCCTTATTAGTCATGTCATCTTAATGCTTCATTTCAAAATTATAACAATTGAGGATTTCATCTGTAGATGAGCAAAATCACAGTTAAATTTACAACCCTAAAAATGTGTTAATTATAAAATGAAACAATATCCCAATGACAATGATAAATAACAATTGTTAATAAAAATTTTGATATATTTTCCTACATCACTTCACACCAAAATTATTTTACATCTAAAGAAACAAATTTCTAGATTTAAGCTTAAAAAGAGACAATCTGGGTCATCTCTCTACCAATGAGTTTTGTTTATAGAAGTTTCTATTCAAATGGGAAATATATTTCAAGGTTGTAGGATTCATTAAAGGTCCTGACTAGATGTAAAGCACTGGGAAAGTCACTAGAGTAAAACTATTGGCAAATGGGAAGGAAGCTGAAAAGAGGTTGTGAAGTGGGCTGTCAGGGAACTCTGGATGAAAACTAAAGATTTATAAAGCAACTATGTGAAGCAAGGATGTGGGTATGAAAATAAAGCAGGCTCCTGAGGGCTTCCTTAACAAATATGCTGTCGTTATCTTTGTTGGAAAGAAGTAACCTCTGGCATTCAAATTATTATCAAGTACAAAGAGAGAAAATGTAAGCATTTGAGAAGAAAAAAATAGTCTCTTCTATATCTGGTATAGTATGTCTTAGTAACATCAACAACTGGTAAAGCAAATTAATTGGTATTTCTGAGTCAATTGATTTATGTCAAATGGATAGACACTAAGAAAAATGTCTTGTTTAGATGATGAAGTCATATCCCAGTCAGAAGAAGAATATAATAAATTAAATGAGGTCATTGATTTTTTTTCTTTTTAGTCTTGATATGCATACTGTCTCAGACTATGCCATATCCATAGTAGGCGTTTAATAAGTGTATGTAGATGGCTTCATGTACTGATTCAATTTTTGTTGTTGTTGTTGTTTTTGTTGTGGCAATTAAGGTTAAGTGACTTGCCTAGGATCACATAGCTAGGAAGATCACATGTCTGAGGCCAGATTTGAATTCAGATTCCTCTGACTTCAAGACTGGTGCTCTATCCAATGCACCAACTAACTGCCCCTAATTCAAATTTATTAACAGATATTGAAATTAAAAAAAAATTATGAAATATCAAGACATTCAGGTTACTTATTAGATAAAGTGCTTGCCTTGGAATCATTAAGACAAGAAATCACTTAACTACCGCTCAGCCTTTTCCTGAATCTTATACACATACCTATCCCACAAAGTTGTTTTAAGGATTGTGAATCAAATAATACATGAATCACTAGCTGTGTGAGCATTGATATTTCATTTAAGCAGGAGACTTAAAGCAGAATAGATCATGAAATACAAATAATTTGCTGGTGCTTATTAATGAAGGAAATTTCAATGCAAAAATATCCCTCATTCTGAAAGCCAAAGATATAATTTACTTGTTTGTTTGCCTTAGTTTTTCCAATAAAATTTGCAACAGCAATGGTACAATGGATAGATCACCAAGAGTCAAGACTTCAGTTCAAATTCAGTGTCAGATACCTATTAACTCTATGAACCTGGACAATTCACTTAAACCTGTTTGCATTGGTTTCTTCAATTATTAAATGAAATGGAAAAGAAAATGGCAAACAACTTTCTGTAAAGGGCTGAAACTCTGAATAAGTGCACTTGAATCAGACAACTGAGCACTTAAGGCTAATTACCTATTGGACAATGACTCTAGAGCATATGTTTGGAATTTCTCTTCTCACAATTAATGCTGACTCAATGTTTGGGGTTAAGAGATTTAATTGTAGGTAAGGATTAGAGGGTGGAATGAGAGAGGTGAGAGAACTGCACTTGACCTGCAGGATGTGGAGGAGAGAGGTGCTGACTTTGGACTTGGGAGCCTCCTGGCAGTTTTGTCTGTCTCCTTCATTTCTCCCCCTAAAGACCAAGGACTTTTACTTATCCTGACTCTGGCTGTTCCTGAGGTCTCTAGGGAGCTAATCCAGACTTTACATTTTGATGCCCAACGTGTGAAGCAAAGACCCTAATTTCACTGAAGAAGTCCCAGGTGACCAGGAAATAGGATGAGTATTTTAATAGACAAACAGGGAACTTACTTTGTTAAGAGTTAAACTAGTAACTAACTCTCATTTTCTAGCTTAAATGGGGAAGATATTAGGAAAAGATTCTTCCCCACCCCCACCCCAAAGGAGATCTACTGGAAATATACTCAGACTGATAAAGATACAGGGTTTGATTGTAACTTGGGAGCATATTGATGGGCTTGTGGATACATTAGAATGTATGTCCCCTTGGTTCTTCAAGGAAGAAGAAATAGACATGGATAATTGGAAATTAGTAGGACATCAACTATGTGAATATTATGATAACAGTCCTGATTCATTTTCCAAGGAAACATTCTATATGTACAACTTAATACAATTGGCCTTAAAGAATCCCACAAGTTATAGAAAAAAGAAAAGTTTTAAGAATAGTCAGATGAGGAAGTGTGAAGAGATAGAAGAAAAGAAAGGAGAAATTAATGGCAATATCACCAGAGGGCATGAGGATTTAAGTGAATTTGAAGGGTGTGGTGATTCTCACTCTCACAGTCCAGCTTCAACTCCACCTACACCAGAGCAGATTCTTGGTCCCCCCCATCAACTTTACCTTCCTGGGTGGAGGAAGGAGGAGGAGTGAGAGGAGCAATGATACTACCAGCACTTCCCCCCTCCCCCCCAGCAATCACCCCTTCCTTTGACTAGATTGCCAAAGGCACTACTTAAAGCCACAGAAGAAGGACAGAATACAGCTGATTTGAGAATAGAAATGTATCCTGTGATTCAACAGTTTAACTCTTCAAGTCAAGAAAGTAAAAAATACACTCTTTTTGATCTAGAAATCATCAAAGACCTGAAAACGGCTTGCACTCTTTATGGGGCTACATCATCTTATGTTAAGAGGTTATTACAGAATTTGACTTATGAAGTCTTAACCCCTAATGACTGGAAATCTATAGCAAAGACATGCTTAGAACCTGGACAAAACTTGTTGTGGCTTTCTGAATATAGTGAATTCTGTAGGATGCAAGCCCAATGAAATAATCAAAGTGGAGCTAATACTCTAATCACCTATGACCAACTAATTGGTTCTTATGCAGACACTTCAGTACAGATTAATTACCCCACAGGATATATGAGCAAATTGCTTCTCCTGCTATCAAAACATGAGGTTTTATCCCAGGTAAACAGGACAAAGGAGAGGCCTTCACAAAAATAGCCCAAGGACCAAATGAACCCTTTGCTGATTTCGTGGGACATTTGTAGACAGCTGTCATATGAACTATTGGTGAAAATGCAGCAACAGAAATTATGATAAGGCAACTTGCTAAAGAAAATGCTAATGAGGTTTGTAAAAGAATTATACTAGGATTACACAAGGATGCTCCTTTAGAGGAGCTGTGCCACATAGGACACTGTGCCACAGTGGGCACAAATACATTTTATAGCCAGGCTATGATGCAGACTTCCCAATATCCAAACATGTGGAAGACAGGATCCCTTTTGGCAAGGGATTTCCAGAGAGACTCATCAATGCTTTCAATGTGGTAAAGTAGGGCATGTGAAAGCTCAATATTGACACAGAGACAGAGTGAGAAAATAGGATGTCCAAAACCCCATGTCCAAAATGCAACAGAGGGTTCCATTGGGCATCAGAACGTAGACTGATTCAGGGAAACGGGATGAGGGGTCCACCCCCAGGATTTAAGGCAAAAAATACTTGGGACATGATGGCAGCCAATACTACACCCAGAGAGTCTTTAGAAGTTCAATACCCAGACATGATCAATCAGCCAAGAAGCAACCTGATGGGAGAAAGGGATTACAATTGGGGAGAATAGAGTTGTATGCAGCTGGGAAAACCCCCTGGAGAGGTGAAATCTGTTCCTCTCCAGCCTATGTATCCCTTGCCTCAGGTACAGTAGACTTGACTATTTCACCTCCTGAGAGTACTTACAAAACAGTGTTCATCCATACACTGATGTGGGAAACTGGGGAATGTGTAGATAATATTCCAGCCACTAATACAGGTAGACAATGTGTCACTTATCAACCAGGAGAAGTAGTAGAATCAGGTTTACTGATACATACTTCTAATAAGCAATCTGGTGATAGTTGCCCAGATTCTGGATCCAAGCAACAGAATTCAGGAATATTCTGAACTGCAGTAGTTACAGGTGACCATCCTATGCTCACGATCTATATAAATGGCATACCATTAGAAAGATTGGTAGACACAGGTGCAGATCATACAATCATTAGAAGTGCCAACTGACCCAGTCACTGGCCAAAGATTAAGACAGACACCTATATGTCTGGTGTAGGAAGATCAATAGCAGCTGAAATTAGTGCTACCTCTTTGAGATGGACTTCTGAAGGTGAAACAGTAGTTTTTACTCCTTTTATAGTTGTAAAATCCCTATCAATCTGTGTGGAAGAGACATTTTGCAACAATTAGGATTACAAATGAGTACTTCATTTTTTTAGGCAGGCTGCTATTGAAGGTGTGCCAACACTTTCACCTGTTCCTATCCAATGGAAAATTGATACACCAGTGTGGATAGAACAGTGGCCCTTAGCTAGCAATAAAATTCAGGCTTATTAGATATAGTACAGGAGCAACTTGAGCAAGGAAACTTATAACCTTCTCTAAGTACTTGGAATTCCCCAGTATTTGTTGTAAGAAAGAAGTCTGGAAAATGGAGGATGTTGACTGATTTAAGAAAAGTAAATGAACAGATGGAAACTATGGGAACTCTTCAGCCTGGACTTCCATCTCCTACTCAATTGTCTACAGAATGGCCTCTTTGGGTTATAGACATTAAGGATTGTTTCTATTCTATCCCTCTAGATAAGGAGAATATGAAAAGATTTTCCTTTTCAATGCCCAGCGTTATCTTAGCTGAGTCTTATAAAAGATATGAATGGACAGTTTTGCCACAGGAAATGAAAAACAGCCCTATTATGTGTCAAATGTATGTTGCTGCTGCTCTTGCTCCAGTAAGAAAAGCATTTCCAAAAATAATATTACATTATATGGATGATATATTGGGATGTGCACCTGAGGAGCAAATGTTAGAAGCATGTCTACAAAAGACCATAGAAACACTAAGTTACTACAAATTGAATATGGCTCCAGAAAAAATTCAAAGGCATGCTCCTTTTCAATATTTAGGATATGAAATATACCCAAGGTGCTTACAGGACAAAAACTTTCCTTAAGAACAGAGAAGCTAAACATCTTAAATGACTTTCAGATATCCAATGGATGTATCCAATGTTTAGGCTTGACTACCTATCAATTGCAACCATTATATGACATTTTAAAGGAAGACAATGCTTTAAACTCACCATCACAGCTTACAAAAGAAGCTCAAGAGGCTTTGAGAGATGTTGAACTGGTTTTGTCCAATGTGGTTGAAAGAGTCACTCAAAAAACTTTGGAAATAACAGTTTTTTGCAACAAAAGAGGCACCCACAGCAGTCCTTCATCAAGGAGACAGTGTGATAGAATGGGTGACCCTCTCAACACAACCAGACCAAAGCCTTACTCCTTATCCAGTGCTAGTGGCTAGAATTTTATTAAAGGCCATTAATCCAGCAGTCTGATTATCTGACAAGATATACACCTTTTAAACCGATGCACAAATTAATGTATGCTGTGAAACCATTCCAGGGTGGCAAATTTTATTGACAACAGCTCCAATTTTACACATGGGTCTCCATAAAAGGTAACCATACTATTACATAATTGGCTATGGATTCTTGAAGAAAAGGTTTTTAAAGTTCCTCTTAAAGGATCAACTATCTTTACAGATGCATCCAAACATAATATTTGTGCTGTATACTCTCACAACTTAACTATAAAGAGAGTAGTCAGAACTCCTTTTCAGTCCACTCAGCAGAATGAATTGTATGCAATCATTCTAGCTCTTACTTATTATCCAGGAGATATAAATATAATATCTGATTTAGCCCATTTAGTAGGTGTGGTACAAAGAATTGCCACAGCCCAAATAATATTTCTAGCTTCCAATATATATCAGCTCTTTAAAGATCTTCAAGAGCAAGTGAGAAAGCATCCAGGTAAGATTTATATCTTGCATGTCCATTCTCATGGTGGACTACCATGTCCTATTTTTGATGTTAATTCAAAGGCAGAGAGCCTTCTAACCATGTTGGCCAATACTCCTTTATTTCAAAAAGCCCAAGAATCTCATTCTAAATATCATCAGGCTGCTCGAGCTTTATGTTTACAATTTGGAATAATAAGAGAGGAAGCTAGGAGCATAGTACAAGCCTGTCTGTACTACTTACAAGCCTGTAAGTATCCTTTCCATGTTCCTATATTCCCTCCAGGGAAGAACCCTAATGGTTTGAGACCCAGTGAAATTTGGCAAATGGATATGATCCATTATAAATCTTTTGGTCGTCTGTCTTTTATCCATGTTGTGGTAGACACCTTTTCAGGATTCACTTTTGTAATACCAGCAGCAAAAAAGAAAGCCCGAGTAGTCACTGAATTCCTTATACAAACCTTGGCAATTATGGATGTTCCACAAGCAATAAAAACAGATAACGGACCTGCATATACTTCTAAACATTTTGAACACTTTTGTGCATAGTATAAGATTTTACACACTACTGGCATATCCTTTAATCCTCAAGGACAGGCAATAATAGAAAGGAGAAACAGACACATTAAGATGCTTCTCCAAGCACACAGGTAACCCTAGAGAACTTCTAAATCTAGCTCTTTATACTATTAACTTCTTGATTTTTGACAAAGATACACTGGCTCTGGTAGACAGATTTTATAACCCACTGGAAGGGCAGTGTCCAATGTGAGCAGCTCCACCATCTTTAGATAATCACCAGATGATGTGGAGAGACCCAGAAAGTGGTGAATGGAAGAGACCAGATAGGGTAACTGCTTGGGGATGAGGGTTTGCTTGTATCTCCACAGATGGAAAAAGAATCAGATGGGTGCCAATGAGCCACATTCGCCTTGTCTAGCAGAGAGAGACAGAGCAGATCCTTGAAATGAAAGGAAGACACAAGAAACATCAGGTGGTTCTGTCGCTGACTATGCCCACCACTGAATTAGCATGGCAGTTATGGCATTTGACTCATGGACATCAAAAATTGTTGGACTTGAAAACCCTCAGGAATCATTGCATTCCCTGAGACATGACAAGACTGTTGTAGGACTTGAGAACCCTCAGGAATCATTGGATTCCTTGAGACATGACAAGACTGTTGTAGGACTTGAAAACCCTCAGGAATCATGGGATTTTCTGAGAAATGATAAGACTGTTGCAGGATTTCAAAATCTGCAGGAATCATTGAACTTCCTAAAACATAAAAAGAGTGTCGCAGGACTTCAAAAACTTCCAGGGATCATTGGATTGCTTCAATTGAAGTAATGGACAATATATTGGTCTTGGTTGCTGAAGGAGGCATGTGTGATTGTTGTTTATAATCCCTCCTTCTAGGACTTCTGAAAATCTTTTAAAATACCATGTTGATTCATATTGTTTGTTATATCACTTCTTGCATGTATAATTCATGTTTGTTACACCACATTGAGCCTGCACTGGCTGTGGGGAGAGCCATCACTGCTAGCCTGTGCTTTATTGCTTTGTGCTTGTGTTTTGTCTGTCTCCTTCACTTCTCCCCCTAAAGACCAAGGACTTTTACTTATCCTGACTCCAGCTGTTCCTGAGGCCTCCAGGGAGCTAGCCCAGACTTTTACAACTTTCATATCTTTGCCAAGAAAACCTCAAGTGGGGTCACAAAGTCAAACGTGAATAAAGTCACTTGAACATATATAAAAATTAATTTATAAAATTTATTTCATTAAACATTTATCAATTACATGTAAAAATTTTAACTTTTTTTTTAAACTTTGAGTTTCATATTCT
Source organism: Sarcophilus harrisii (assembly GCF_902635505.1). NCBI lineage: Eukaryota > Metazoa > Chordata > Mammalia > Dasyuromorphia > Dasyuridae > Sarcophilus > Sarcophilus harrisii. The sequence goes on from NC_045430.1 coordinate 45,448,932, forward strand.
CTCATTTCCTTCCCCTCAACACTCCTCTTCTTGAGGTCATTTTATTTTGATTATACATATACAGTTATACAATATATTTCCATTTTAGATATGCTGCAAAAGACAATAAAAACAAAAAGTAAAAAAACCAAAAGAATGCTTCATTCTGTATTCAGATTTCATGAGGTTTTTTTTTGTTTGCTTTTTTGGTTTGTTTTTGTAGTGGATATCATTTCTCAGTATCTGTAGTGGATAATCTTTAGAATTAACTTAGATCGATCACAATAGCTGTCATTCACAGTTGATCATACAATTTTGCTATTACTGTATACTGTAATTTTCCAGTTCTTTTCATTTGACTTTGAACCAGTTCATATAGGTTTCCCATGTGTTTTTAAATATTACCATGTCATCAATTCTTATAACATAATAGTACTCCATCAAAACCATATGCCACTACTTGATTAACCATTCCCATATTAATGAGCATCTCCTCAATTTCAATTTTTTGCTTCCATAATAAATTCCCTATAAGTGTTTTTGTACATACAAGTCCTTTTCCTTTTTTATTGATCTCTTTAGGTTGCATTATTGCTGCGTCAAAAGATATATAGTTGTATAGCCCTTTGAACAGATTTCCAAATTACTCCCTAGAATAGTTGGATCACTTCACAATTATACCAAGAATACATCAGTATCTCATTTTTCCCACATCCTCAACAACATTAGCTGTTTTCCTTTTCTGTGTATCTCAGAGTTTTTAAATTTATATTTCTCTAATCATTCGTGATTTAGGGAATTTTTATATGACTATTATGTGTGTGTATCTCAATTTTATATACTATTTTTTATTTACATTTAAAAATATAAAGTTTTCTGGGAACAAACTATGAGGCAATATTGGTTTTTGTAATTAGACTTGAACCTATTTAAAATTCTGAACTGTTGGTTTCTGAATGAGCCATAAGCTCACTTTAGTTGAAAACAGATTGAATGTTAGTTATTTTACAACATCAAAATAATTTTACTAATCTAGACAGGCTCCCCACCTCTGTCTTTGAAATCTCTCATATCTTTTATGTGGAAGTTCTACTGAATTCAATACAACTGAGATGAACATTTTATATTTATAATGATCCAACATCTGTACAATCTTTTCACAAGATATAATCTTTTCTAATTTCACAGGATCAAATTTCCACCATATTTCATATTCGTGGAATTCCTCTAAGTATCCTTTGCCTAAAGGCATTTCCACATAAGGTTTCATTTCCCAAGTTTGAGTATTAGTGTTATGTAGTATAATTGGACATCTTCGCTGATCAATAGCTTTCATTGCTCTGCTCTGGTTCCAGTCATGGACATCACCAAGTTGTCTAACATTATATTTTATCCATTTCAATGCTGAAAATAATTACCAGTGATGAAGACAATATTACCACAATTCTGACCACACAGAATAGGACACCCTGAGCCAGGCAGACCTTTTAAAAAGTAAGTAGCCTCTTTAGCTTTTCATTTTGGAACTGCTGGTTTATAAATGCGTCTGCTTTCTCCATTGGAACAGAGAAGGGTCTTCCCAAGCTTCTTCTTTAATTTCACATAAACCATTACTTTATTGCCCATCTTATTAATTAATTTAGAAGGAATATATAGAGGACACAGATATGAGTTAAATATAAAGGGATAATACCTTTTATTAAAAAATGATGAAATCAAGTGGTGAGAAAAGAAGAAAGGGAAAGGCAGCAGCAGAATGGTGCAAATTATCTGTAAAAAAGAGGCAAGAAAAAGTTTTTACAGTGGAGAAGAGGAGTACAAAAGGAAAGAGTGAACCTTACTCTCAATTAGAATTAGTGCAAATAGAAAATAATATACATACTCAGTAGGGGTATAGACTACTCCTTTCTATCTTGAGCCATAGAATTACATATATCTGTTAGAAGCTGGATGAAATGACCCTCTTTGGTTCTGTTTCTTTATTGAATTTCTTTACAATTCAATCCACTCTGTAATGGCGTCACATTACTTCACCAAACTTTGCCCCTTGACTAGGAGATAGGTTCAGGCCTGCAGATTCTTTTGAGATACCTCACAACACCAGTCTGGGACTTTTGGGGTCCCCCCTTCCAAACCTCAGCATTTTGACCTAACAACACCACTAGTAGACATAAATACCAAAGAAATTCAGAAAAAAAAAAAAAGGAAAATGACATATATATACAAAAATATTCATAGCAGCTCTCTTATCAGGAAAAAAAATTGGAAATTGAAGGGATGCCAATCAATTGGGAAATTGCTCAATAAATTGTGGTATGTGTTTGTGATGAAACATTATCATTATCTGGAAAATGATGAGCAGGTGCTCTCAGGAAAAAAAATCCTCCATAAACGAAGTGCAATATACTATATACAAAATAATAGCAATGTTTTGGGATGATCAGCTGTAAATGACTTTGTTATTTTCCTTCATATCATCATCCATGACTACTCTAAAAGACTTATGTTGAAAAATCCTATCCATGTCCAGGAAAGGAACTGATTATGTCTGAATACAGACTGAAATATATTCTCTCTTTTTCTATCCATCTCTTTCTTTTTAACTTATTTTTTCTTGAGATTTCTTAATTTCATTAGGTTGGGAGATCTATGTTTTCTTTCACAACTTGTCTTTTATGACAATGTTTTCCATAACTTTACATGTGGCATTTTAATTGTGGGTAGAGATAAGGGAGAGAACCTAGAATTCAAAAGTTTAAAAAATATGTAAAAAAATTGTTTTGAATCTAACTGGGAGAAAAACATTAAATAAATTTTTTAAAAATCCATCAACTCTTCTTGAAAACAAAGAAAAAAAAAGACACAAAAAAGGAATGTCACTCTTGTTCCAGGCCACACTACCTTTCTTTTGGACTATTACCTTTTAAATGGTTTCCCTGACTAAAATATTTCTTTCTATTCAAATCCATTTTCAACTTGAATGCACACTGATGTTTCTAGGTATGATTAAGTTTCACCAAAAAAAAAAAAAAAAAACCTTCAGTGTTCTGTCAGTTTTCAAGTCAAAGGCAAAAATCTCTATTTCTCAATGAAAGTTTTTTATGATGTCTTTCAGGTTTCATACAATTTAGTCCCTTCTATTCATTTTCTGATTCAACTACAATGACTTAATTGTTGTTTCTCACATGTTATGTCCCACTTCCCATCTATGCATCGCACCACTGTCTGTCCCTAATTTCTGGAATGCTCTTCTTCCTCAGTTTCTCTGTTTTCCTTCAATTTTCAGTTAAAATCTCATTTTCTTCTAGAGCTTGCTTTTTTCTGTTTTCTCTTTAGCTACACTCCAAGATCACTTCCCATCCATGTTGCATGTATATCTTGCATGCACACTTATATGAATGTAAAGGTACATCTACATACAAACTTGTATGTCTATTTATATGAAAATGTGTACATATGTGTATAGAAACATAAGGACATATATGTGTATCCATACATACATATAAATATGCACATATGTGCATCACCCACATATATGTGTATTGTGTGTATATATATATATAGATATAGATAGATAGATAGATATAGATATAGAAATATACACATGTGTGTGTGTGTGTGTGTGTGTGTGTGGAGGTGTTCCAGTCCAGAACTAGGGAGTACAGTAGAGTTCTGTATCTGTAGTTAAGACACTTGACTACAGATTCAGTCTGACACTTACTATAAAGTGAGCTGGAAAAGGAAATATCAAATCACTCCAGTATCTTTGCCAAGAAAACCCCAAATGGGGTCATATGTGATTGCCAATGAGTGAACAACAATATATTTCAAGATCTATTGGGCCTTTTGCAACTCACAAATTTATTTCCTAATTAATGCTGATTATAGTCAAAGACTAAGACCAAGGCCAAAACTAAGATCTTTCTTTTCTTCCCTTATGAGAGTTTCTTTTTCCCTCCCTTTCCCCTAGGAATTTCTACAAGAATATAAAGTTACTTCCAATATCTTCAATAACTGTAACTAGCTTAATAATTTGTAAAGAATTCTTAGATCATGATTAAGTTTCCTCAACCTGAGTATAATTCTTATGTGACAGCACTCTAGTTGCAAAGATTGTTCAAATATATGCATAAATATATACATACATTTATATTTATATATGAACAAATATATATACACATATAAATACACACGTACATGTATAGATGATCTTAAATATATATCTATATTTTATTCTAGGTAGCCAAATGTGTTGGTTCCCATATTAGCATAGGAATATCTTACCTTTTGCTATATTCTCACCATTTACTGAAGAGTTTCAGACATAAAGAAAACATATATACTTATTGTCTTGACCTGATACATAAATAGGCTGTAAATAGTGCTATATGAAAAACAAAACTGAAATTTATCAAAATTAAAATAAGGGAGTCGGGAGTCTTTGATCTGAAAATATCCAGTCATTTGTGCATTATTGATATACATTAAATGATCAGGTAAGCATCTTTTCTACTCAGTATATAGTATGCAAATCGGTATATTGCAGTATTGAACATTCAGTATGTCCATTGCATGATGGGTATTCTACAAGGATTTTAAAGCTAATATCCTTTGTATTTATTTCTTTACACTTGTTACATCCATGCTTCCTGAAGAAATGCTTATAGAACACCTTTGCTAAGTCCTGCCACTAATCAATTAGTGAGTTGTGCTGAATTCTTCTCCTGGTATAGAACTTTCCAGTCAGCATAATTGAATTTATGTCAGCTACAATAGTATGCTTTTGCTTCTGCTAGAAACAGAAAGATAGACATCAATAAATACCTTTTCTCCCCTTTCATTTAAGGAGAAAAGCTGTAAGCAAAATACTCATTTGATATAAGGAGAAACTGTGTGGAAAAGAAAGATCTGCTTTACCTGTGAACTCCATCTTTCTTATTCTTACTTAGTTGTATTTCCTTCTGCTTTCTAATCCAATTACGTCATTCGTGTAGATAGATAAGGGGATAACATTTTCCCCCTAATTTAATTGTTTCATGCACCCACCAGTGTGATTTTTCCTAACAATGATTAGTTGAGGAACATTTTAGTCAGTTGGTCTTAAGTAGCTTTTAGAAAAGATATTTACTAAATTGGATTTTTAAGAACAACTGATACAAACATCCCCACCCCCGAAAAAAGGTCTATGATGCACTATTCTACAAATATATAAATGAAAGGGGAAAATGGCCTCAAGTTAATAGAGCACATGTGGCAAAGAAACAACTCACCACTCTTGAATGCTACAAGTATGTGTGTGTGTGTGTGTGTGTGTGTGTGTGTGTGTGTGTGTGTGTTTTCCCATCCCTGTGATACCACAATAGTTCCCTTTAGGAATAAAGTAATTTCTTTTTTGGATCCTCATGGAGTTACGATTCTACATCTAAAATGTCCTTTGCTTCCCAAAGCTGATCCTGCTACTTACTGATCCAGTGATGTTACTAGGACATTAATAGGATGAAACAATCCTTACATCTACTAACCACTTCAAAATTCACAAGGTCATTCTCTAGCCAGGGGTGTGTGTTGGCAATTGGGTAATATCAAGATTAAGGCCAAAATAGAGGCCTTTTTTCTCTCTCTCCTCATGAGAGTTCCTTTTTTCCCTCTTTCTATTGCCTAGAAAATGTATTAGCTCATTTCTTTCAGTCTTTTCAAAACTGCAATCCCAAATAGCTTGATAATTTATAAAGAATTCCTGGCATGATCCTGGGAATTATTGCTTACAGGATGGAATCTTTCAACGTTCCCTCACGGTACTCTCTCTATTGTGCCTAGGTGTTTGTCTGTTCTATCACCTATACTAGGGCCTAATAAATGTTTTGTGGATGCAAAAAATAGTTTAATATATTGTTTCTAGGACTAGATCTAGCTCAAAATGGTCAGGATTAGCTGAAATCTTTTAGGTATAAGCTAAATGCTTTAATTAAGCTACATTTTGGTTGTCCAAGTGCACTTTCCAGTACACTTACCATGTTATGACTTTTCTCCTCTTTTTGACGTATTCTAATTAGGTATTAAAGGTTACTATATTGAGGAGGGTGACCGGCGGTGTGTACGCACCCTATTGCCTATTTCAATTAAGCTCTCTCTTCTTAATTGAAATTAATTCCCATGTAGCATCACTCTAGTTTCAAAGACTTTTCAAACTTAATTTAAAGCCCATAACTTATTAGAATAAAATTCAAGCTAAAGACACAGATTGATTCTTTTTTTCTTTGCTAAAGTATCTGATCCTCCCAACACTTTATGGAGGTAGGAGACTTGATTGGGTAAATTCAGTAATTGCCACACTTACATACAGATCTTCTGAATAGAATGCATATTTCTTGGGGCCCAACACATTTTCTTTAATTTTCTTTCACAACAGAAAGAGAAGCCTTACAAGAGAGAACAACTTCCTGAAATATGAATTGGAAAAGATAAAAAATTCCCAGGAAGTGCAGGGAAACAAAATTTGTGAACTGGAAAAAATAAAAAAATCTCAGGAAAGTAAGAATTGTGAATTGGAAAAAATAAAGAATTCACTACAAAGTAGGATTTGTGAATTGGAAAAGACAAAGAACTTGCAAGAAAGTAGGATCTGTGAATTGGAAAAAGAAAATAATTCACTAAAAAAAAAAAAAATTAGTGAAATGGAAAAAAATTCCACAGACCAAAACAATACATTCAAAAACTCAATTGGACATATACAGAAAGAAGTAAAAAAAAGCTAATGAAGAAAATAATTCTTTAAAAATTAGAACTGAACAAATAGAAACTAATGATTCATTGAGACAGCAAGAATCAGTCAAGCAAAAACAAAAAAATGACAAACTGGAAAAAACCATGAATTATCTACTTGCAAAAATGACAGACTTGGAAAATAGACCTAGGAGAGATAATCTGAGGATGATTTGACTTTCCAAAAACTATGATGACAAAAAGAGCCTAGATACTATTTTACAAGAAATCATCAAAGAGAACTGCCCAGATGTAATAGAATCAGAAGGTAAAATAGGCATTGAAAGAATTCATTGAACACCTTCTGAAAGAAACCCTAAAATTTTCTTTCACAACATATGGGGGAAAGTATAAAGTAGATGCTTTTAAGCTATTTGTGTTAGGAGTTAAAAATAATAAAAATGTATGTATTGCAACAATGAAATTTAATTTAAAAGAATGATATTGTGGATAGAGGACTAAGTATGACAACCAGAATTCAAGACCTGCCCCAATTGTATAATAGGGATCTGTAATGTTCTGGCTATCTTTCTGGAGGTCCTCTGAATGAGTCTTAGTTTCAGCAGAATAATCACCAAGTGAATAGTCAGGAATAAAGTCCAAACTTTTTATTATCTCCTTCACAGTCTGTCTTCTTCTCCTGGGGCAGGGCTAGCTTTCTTCCAGACCTTCAGATGAGCCTTGATCTTAGTAGAGGAATGCAGGAGGCAGGAGAGTGACCAGGATGGTGAGAGATGGAATGTCTCTCTTCCAGTCCTTGTTGGCTCTTATATACCTTACTAAACTACATCATTATAGCATACTGATTATATGTGAACCCTTTGTGAGAACCATTATATCACCATGCTAAGTATTAAGTAAACTAGATAACCATCAACTCATCATTTCCTCTAAGTTAACACCTTGTTTCAAATATACTTCTCCAGAGTTCCTGCCCTCTATAGGGGTCAAGTTACTCAAACTCTCCTTTGTCCCAGGAAATTCTTTAAAACTAAGTAGAATAGTTATTAATCTGCTTTGACAGAAGGAGTTGCTTCGTTTTGCTTTCTTCACCATGCATGTGTATGTAACTGTATATTCCATGTTGGGGATATTGTTAATAGGAAAAGATAACATATATACAAAGAAGTAAAATATGTGCAAAAATATGAAAATTCTGTATGCTTCTTCTATAATGGTTTTAAAAAACAGATAGGGCAGATTCAGTTAAGCTTCACTTCGACTAATTTATTAGTCCTAACAATCCTTTTAGAGAGGTCATACCACCATAAGGTCACTGAACTTTCAAATTGACAGGCTTTTAGCAAATTTCTAATTTGGGCCAGAGATCGTCTAATTTACTCTTCTTTTTTTATAGATAAGGAATCTGATCCTTCAAACACATTAAGGTTGGAAAAATTCCATTTCCATAGGTAATAACTCTTTTTTCCTGGCCTCTTTCCATCCAGTATCTTCCTCTGCCTCTATAATCTGAATAACTCTGATCCTCAAAAGATAATTCAGTATTTTTTCCTCTGACCTTAGAGAACAGGACCCTAGAGAGATCATGTCCAGGCTTGTTAATTCAGAACGACTTTCTGAAAATTAATTCCATTATTCAGAGGATTTGGATGGAATGGTAGGGACAATGCCATACATGAGAAATAGCAAAGAAGAATTACAGAGAAAGGGAGATGGACTATATGAGGTAATAAATCCAGTGGAAGTAATGGCACCACTAAGATGCATTCTAAGACTTTGGAATGAATCCATAATATGTCAGTATCATTGAGAAGACAAACATAGGATTCTGAACTGAATTAATTATCCACAAAAATATTTGGTAAGTTGAGAGAAATCTTCCCAAACATTTGTATCTCTTATGGAAGTCAAATGTATATAATAATGTTAAGAATAACTATTCAAAGATAATATGAAAGGCAGTATGGTATAGTGGAAAGGACTTGGGATTTTCAGTCAGAGGATGTATGTTCAAATCCAAGTTCTGATATTTCCTGCTTATATGACCTTGATCAATCATTTCACCCCACTGTATTTTTCTTCATTTGTAAAATCAGTCAAAAGGGAACAATTCCCTCTAAGGTTCTTTCAATTCTAAAATATATTAATCTATGGCAATTGAACTGATTGATTGATCTCAATTATAGAAAAAAGATGATGAATCACCCCTTTTTAGTAAAGTAGAGGATTAGAGGTATGGAAACGATCAAGCAAAAACAACCATCAAAATGCCTTTTTTTAAGGCAAGAAAGGATTAGATGGTTTGGTGATATATTGACAAATGACTATAGTATGAAACTCAAAGATATCAATTTAAAAATAAGTTAGAAGTTTGTTCTAGTACTTTGACTGGAAAGCGGTAAAAAAAAAAAAAGATATGAGAATATATAACAAAATATTTATAGAAATTTATTATTATTTGTCTATATATTTTTGGAGTTGACAAAGAACCCTAAATAAAATAATACCTATTTATTGGAGAGTAGAGTATCAATGAGTCTTAAGAAGGATGAATATGAATAAATCAGGAAAAAATCTATTATATAAATGGATGCACAATGAAACAAGTAGGACTTGCAAAAACACTAAATTACTACACTAAAACATTGTAAATGGCAAAACAGAAACAACATTGTATTTTTGTTTAAAAGACATGTCTAAGTTGAAATAATACATTAGGAAGTAAAGATGATTTAACAACAAAGATTTTATTTTTTGTTATTGTTCAGTTCTTCATGATTCAGTGAACCATAATCATTTAATAACTATATTTTTAATATCCAAGGACAATGAAGGAATAAGTACAGTAATTTGAATCCATTATACTAAAGAAAATAGTATTATACAATCTACCTATGTTTAATAATATCAGACCTTAATAATAAATGAAGAAAAGAAGGTGATAATATGAAGGAATAACTAGATTGTTGGATTTGGAGACAGGAGGAAATGAATTTAAATACAGCCTCAGACAGTTACTAGAGTCAAATCCCTTAAATTATCTTGGCCTCTATTTCCCATCTGTGAAATGAAGATAATAATAGCCCTTTCCCCTCACATTCTTGAAAAGATAAAGTAAGATAGTGTTCATAATGTACTTTGCAAAATCTTAACAAACTATATAAATTCTGGTTACTATTTTGCATTGTAGATTGGAAAGAATAATCTCCAGAATTCTTCATCATTAAGTGAAAATCAAAGAACTTTAGGAGTTTAGTCACATATTCATTGGAAATCTGTTCTTCCTGGATCACAATAATTGTAGCTGGATCACAAAGCATGGATAATGGATGACAAATGGGCTACTCTTTAGTGCCCCACAGTACTATAAGCAGCTGTATGAGGTGAAGGACTCAGTATATGAAGCAATGATACAGTTGTTTGGATAGTAATGAAAAAGATGAGCAGAAGATGATCACCTTTTGGTGCTCTAATGTTCTTATTCATCTTAGATCTCAATAGACAGGGGCTGCTAGATAGCACAATGGATAGAGCATTAGGCCTGGAATCAGGAAGATCTGAGTTCAAATTTAGCCTCAGAACTAATTCTAAGCAAGTTATTTAATCCTGTTTGGCTCAGTTTCCTATCTGTAAAATTAGCTAGAAAAGAGAATGGCAAACTTGATTAGGATTCTTGCCAAGAAAACCCCAGCAAGAATACCAAAAACAAACATGACTAAAATGATTGAAAAACAACCACAATAAAAATATGTTCAGCAGGGGTGCAGAAGTTTTGAGCAGATCATTTTTGGCCTATGGAATCCAAAGACTAAAAAATTAGGAAAGCCACTCAGAGCTCCAAATCTTTAAATTCAGCTAGGGACTTGGACAAAGTAAGTTTCTTACTGAAATTTCTTTCATTTTTTATTGCTTATGGGTTTGGAATTTTGCATAAATTATTGGGGCTAGTCAGTATTTTATCTTATGGTCAAAATGGGTTCAGGAAATTCCAAAAGAGAAATCAACAACCTCATTCTAAAAAAAAAAAAAAAAAAGTTTTTAACTTTCTGAACTTAAAAAAAAAAAAAAGTTCATTTTCTTACTGAGTTTTGACTGAAGATTCTGGATGTGGTTTTTTTTTTTTTTTTTTCTGAAATGGTTTGGCCAGACTAAGAAAAGCCTTTTTGCTTATAAAAATGGGAAAAGGGAAAAAAAACACAAAAATTTTAAAAAGGTAAATGAGAGCAGGGTCAGCCTACTTTTTTGAAGTAAAACAGGGAATTCAAAACTCTGAGGCAAGGCATCAAGGGAAATGATAATAAAATGACCTATTCTGTGAAATTAAGCATAAATATCAATTTGCTTTGTTGAAAGCTGCATACCAACTTTTAATGAACTAGGACTTTTTTTTTTTAAAGAAAACTAATTTCTCAGGACAGCTGGATGGCACAGTGGATACAGCACTGGCCTTGGAATCAAGAGAAACTTGATTGAGTTCAAATGCAGATTCTGACCCTCAATAGTTACTAGCTGTGTGAATCTGAGTAAGTCCTTAACCCCAATTGCTTCCCAAATCAATCAATAAAATAATATTAATAATAAATAATTTCTCAAAGTGTTTGAGTTTGGAAAACTACTTTCTCCTCACCCAGTGTCATAGACTGATCATGACAAGTAGAAAAAGAAGTGCCAGGGTAAAAACTAAATTAGGGTCCTTGCTCTTTCAGTGGTTATATAATTTTTGAAAAATCATTGCTTAACCTCTCTGCCCTTCACTTTGCTCACCTGTAAAACAACAACAATATTTGTGTAAACTACAATCAACAGACACTTGTAAGACCACTTGTAAGTGGTTGATTGTTGCCCTTTTTGCTGGAAAAGCATCAAAATGACATCATGTCAGGATCAAGGTATAGTGTAACTGGCTGTGTCTGATCAATGGAAGCTCTGGTCTCTACTGCAGGTCATTTGTGCTTTATAATGCATAAAGAATGCTATTGAGCTTTTGTTATTAGCAAATGTAGAATTTTAGAGATGAAAAATATTTGCAAATCACATTAACTGAGTGCTTTGGTTTTTTGATAAGACATTAAATGGTTGAGCTGGGATTTGAAATCAAGTCTTCTGCCTTCCAATTTAGACTCTAGCCCTAACACTCTGTTCATTACTTTTCCTAAGCCTTGTACAATCCACCAACATAACCTTATCTGCATTTTTTCAGATATGACCCTATATCTGTCTTCATGAATTTTTATTCCCTGTAATCCATGACTGGAATACGGCCCTTTCACCTATAGTTTTTAACTTCCATGACTTTCTTTAAGACATGATTCCAATTCCACCTTCTGCAGAAGATCTTTCTTTCCTGATCTATCCCCAGATAATATTTTTTTTTATTCTTTCAAAATACTTTCATATATTCTGCAAATAGCTTCCATGTGCTTCAATATTTATGTCATCTTTCCAATTAGGAAAGTCTCTTTGAGAGCAGGTAATGGGTTTTATTTTTGTTTGTGTTATTTTGATTTGAGGTTTTCTATTCTCAGCATAAAGAATAGAACCTGACATAGAATAAATGTTCATTAAGTGCTGTTGATTGACTATTGGTCCTTTCAGTTCACTTAACTACTTTCAATATTCACATGAATCTGCTATCTCCTATAGGAGTCACTTTGTGATTCCTATCTTATATGATTCATTCAGTTGCCCTCTTGAGAACTCCACAGGTTCACCTAGCATATTAGAAACTTTTTTTTTTCTTTTCAATGTATTTTATTCTGAATTTAAGAAACAATCAAGAAATTTCATTAAATAGTAGAATTGGGGTGGAGGGAATAGGTGAGAGGGAAGATGGCACATCATGAAGATGTTAATGGAATTCTCTGACTATTCCCCAGTTATTCACGATGTAACCAGCCCATCTTTCCTATAGTATAAGTCTTTGATTATGTTCTATTATCCTGTTTTTCTCTTTTAAGTTTCTCTTTGAATATGTTATTCTCCACTCACACACATCAGATGCTTTTTCAAATATTTATTTTTAGACTTTTTTTGAAACTATTGTGTTCTATGTCTTGAAATACTATGGCAACTCATTATTACCACATTTGAAATACTCAGTAAGGCTTAGTTAGAATCTGAGAATGCTACTTTTCTGCTAAACACTTCCACAAACCTCTTCAATTATATTGCCATTTGTTTAAATATATTTGCCTCACCATGGGCAATTATAAACCAACATTTTGAAGGGAAAAAAACCCTAAATTTTAACACTTATCTTTTTAAAGCTCTATTTTAAGGAGGGGAAAAGTCATGCTATGATATAGTTATTCAATTCCCTTTCTTGTCATATCTATATTTTCTATAAGAACTGTCTCTTAAATCATAAAGCTCAGATTTCTGTAAATATAAAGGTCTTTGTTTGACCACTGTTGCCCTCTGGCCCACTGAAATTTCTACCAATACTTGAGGAATTTCCAGAAATTAGATATTTCTGATATTCTACTACTTTTGAAAGGAGGTAAATCCTAGCGGGTATTATATGACATAAAGGAGGTGAAATGAGATCAAATTCTAACCTAATGGCATAAAAAGAGCAGAGCATGACAGTAAGGAATGATTTATAGAGAAAAGAATATTCCTGTAACATATTTTAATGAAGGAAAATGGAAAAATATATTCCTATGGGTGTGTTCATGCTATCCTATGTATTTTATTTATAGAAGAAAATGGTCATTGTTAAGAAGAATAAACACATATTTCATCAAATATGGGGATCCTATGTCATGGGGACAGTTTTAAAATTCAAATATTGAACTGTATTAACAAGAAAGACAAATTTGGTGATTAAAATATGTAATATTTAATAAAGAAGAATTTATTTTGGTCCAAGTATCATGATAGGTTCTGGAGATTAAAAATATAAAAATTAAATAATTTCTACACTCAAGGAACTTATAGTCTAATTAGATATATGTGCAAAAATATAAATAAAAATACAAAGGTTTAATATTGAATCTTAGTTCTAGAGCTAAATCCCAGTTCTAGAACATCACTTAATCAAACAGCTTAATTTTATAAAGGGGGAAACTGAGGGTCATAAACACTACGTGATTTATAAAAAGTTCAACAGTGTATAAGAGCCAGAACTGGGTTTGGAACTCATATCCTTTTATACCTTTCCACTGTACCCTGCTTATTCTCAAATTCAATTGAAAAAAAGTCACTCTACATTTCTCTCTTATGAGGCAATGATAGTGTTAAATTTTGTATAAATGACCCATGTTACAAAGCAAGTAATAATAATAATAATAAATAAAAACTGAAATATAAAAAGATAATTAAATCAAAGCCATTTATAAAGTCTAGAAAAAGAAATATGTCATATGCCAAAACAAACTCAGAGTGAATAAGAGAGCATGAACTTTTTATTGACTGATAGTTTTTTTAATGGATATTTGAATTATTTGTTTACTTTCTTTTTCATTTTGCATAATATATCCACTAGTCAAAAGTAAAGAGAGGGACAAGAAAAAGGGAATGGATTCTGAAAGGACAGAGAAGGATGAAGGAGAAAAAGGTACTGACAATATTGTGTTATAGAAATAGAATTAGGCTTAAAGACAATAAATCTTGTATGATCCTGAACAAGTCACCATTCTGAGGCCTGAGCAGTGAACTTTTTGTTTGTTTAAATAACGTTTGCCATGATTAGTTTCCTCTATAATTCTATGTATTTTATGTATTTAAAAAAGACATCTGAGAAGGGACATGTAGACTTTCCCAGACTGCCAAAGAAGTCCATGAAAACAATAATGATGTTTAATCTGTTTTCTCATATATAATATAAGAGGCTAAAATAGAAGTCTGAGGTGCTTTCCAACTATAAATCTATAATCAGAATACTATAGAATTCACCTATAACTCAATAGTCCTCCAATAAATTCAAATACCACTTCTTGCCTTGTCTTATCTTGAACTCCTAGTCTATCAGATCTTTTCACTGGCAACATGCCAACCCACATTTTGAGATCATATCTCTGTAACAAAACCACAATTTGTTCTTTTCAAAACATCCCAAAATATTATAACCCTTTGCTGATATCATCCAGACAAAAAAAGAAGAAAATGATTCTTGTCTGTTAGTGATTCAAATTTTTTTTTGTTCAAAAAAGAAATAAAAGGGAAAAAAATCACATAAGTTGTCCAGAAGGAGAAAATAGGTTGATTGAGGACCTCTTATCTATGATTGACATTTTAGATACCTTCTTAGTTCCTATTTCACTTTTTTTCATTCCAACAATCTTGACAATATCTTTAAGAAGGACAAGAAAAAAATAGACAGATTCAAATCCAGAGATTTGCCATATTGATGGGAAAGAGATAAACAATATTGTACCTCACACCCAAAACATGAAGGCTATTTTTTTAAAAAATTCAACAGGGATGCTAAAAATGTGCCATTTAAAAATTTTTTTCTCTCATTCTATCTCTCACCCTCTTTTTGTCTCTCTATCTGTCTCTGTCTTTCTCTATCTGTCCCTCTATTTCTTTGTCTCTGTGTCTGTGTATCTCTATCTCTTTCTGTCTCTATGTCTCTCTCTGTCACTGTCTGTCTCTGTTTCTCTCCCTCTTTCTCTCTCTCTCTCTATTCTCTCTCTCTCTCTCTCTCTCTCTCTCTCTTTCTCTCTCTCTCTCTCTCTCTCTCTCTCTCTCTCATCAATCATCTATCCATAATGGACTCAGAAGGTATGCTACAGAAAGTATACTTCCTTTTTAGAGAGAGATAGAGAGATGATGACAGATAGATATAAGAATATAGAGATGAAAAAAGATGTGTGATAAGTGTATTATGTATATATTTATGTATGCACACATGCATATACATATATAACAGATTTCATGACTCAAAGTTCTAGGTTACTGACATATATGTGCATGCACATGCATATAAGCACATGCATGTATCATATTTTTAATGCCCCTACTATTTTCCCTGAAATTAAAATCAATATATTTGCCAGTGAGGCCATATAGCTATGAAACATAAAATATTAAACTCTTAAAAGAATCAAAGCTTTGTGTCATCCAAAAAAGGATTATGATATTGAGTAGGTTACAAAATTTTACATAAAAAGAAATATTTAGGAGAAGAGGTATACAAAGGTATATAGTATGGAATGAATGGTATAAATTTCTAACAAAGGAAGCACATTCATAAGAGGATAAGAATAGATAAATATCTTATAGACAAACTGTGAGCATCATTAATACTTAATTTATATTTTTTTAAAAGTTCTGGAGGAAGACTCTAAATCACTGTGCAAATTCTCTATGGGAAATTTTCAGAAGCATCCACAGATTTGATGAGAAGAACTGGATAGGTTATGACCTATACCATTAAACAGCATATACCACCTGCTAATGGCAAATATATTAATATGTTGAAACAGAGAGAAGAAAAGGAAGAGGAGGCAAAGGTAGAGGAGAAGAAGGAGTAGGAGGAAGAGAGGAGAGATAGAGACAGAAAGAGACAGAAACCAACAGAGAGATGGTCTATGAAAAATCAAGTAAAATAATATATGTAATATGTCTTACAAACCTTAAAACACTATAAAAGTAGATACTTAATATGATGACTCTAAATGTTCACTCACAATAAATCCAATGAGTGTTTGGTATCCTAACTGTATTTGATTTGTGTGCCTACCTTTAGTCTTATCCATCCTAAAGCATACTTATTTTTTCTAGACTGAGAGCTCTAGCATTTTTCTCACGTTGTTATATTATTAATATGAGTATTTAAGGATCCAGATCTATTTCTCCTTTCTGAATTTTTTAAGCATAAATTGTTATATGTTAAAGCTAAAACAGATTTTTGTGGAGAAATTTGCTCATAGATATTTTAATTGACGTCTTTCAATATAAATCCTACTGACTTCTGTGCTAAAACTGATAAACAACTCTAGACAATCAAATTAACCCTAAGTAGCAAAACTTGCTTAAGGAATGTTTAAATACATGCTTGAGGAAATAAATTATTTTCTGTGGTGCTTAGTATACTTGAAAATTATTCAAAAATATGGCCTACGACTATGTAAATTATATGTAAATCATGAGAATCATATTTGATTCATTTATTCATTAAATGCAAAAACTGTGTGAAGACAACGTTAAGGCTGAAAAAGTAAATACACAAAAGTTAAAAATTAAAATCACATTCCTACAACAATGCTTCAGTCTACAGAGCAAAAGATGAGAGCTTATTTTTTCTGTATCAACTAAAGTTATTTTGTATAATTTCCCAAATATTCAGTATTCCTGGATAGACAAAGATGAATAATCCAATAGTAATACAAGTCCCTAAAACATTTTCTGACTATAAAAATGAATTCTTGACCAGGCAAGCACATAGAATGCTTAATGAAAAATCATGAGTGGCAGGAGAAAATAAAAGCAATTGAAGTAGAAAATATGGAATTGTCTTGGATTTTGCATAAATAAAAAAAAATATTCAAAATGCTATGCTGTGTCCATAGAGGCATTATAATGTAACAATTCAAAACTTAAATCTTGAAATTGTTTTATTACTGTGAATTCATTGAAAACAATTCAACTTTGTCTTTGTCCTTTCCCTCAACGGTTTTCTTCTATTGCAATGTTTTGAAATTCCATTAAAGATTAAATACAAGATTAGCTATGAAAAACAAATTCTAATACAGTATTTATTATGGTCTTGAAATGATATTATCTCACATGTTAATCATATCAAGGGGTCTTTAGCTAGTCAGAGTCATCCAAGGTTCATATGATAGGGTTCATTCCTGTCATCTTAAAGGTTGAAATTGGACCAAGCCAATAAACGTGTGTCCATCTTCAGTTATCCTAAAAAAAACATTCAACCAACCATCTTTTGTTTAATATACTGTCAAACAATCTGCTTATCTGAATGTTTCAGTGAATTAGCTGTATTCCTTTACAACTTTGGTTTTATGAACAGATTTTGAAGCAGTCAATGAGTGATAAACTATAGTTTGGTTAAAAAGTAATTAATTTTCTTTAAAAAATGCTTCTGAGAAATTATTTGCTTGGATAGTACAATTGGGGATTAGTTAAAATATAGAAGAATAGAAGGAAAGAATGAAGTTAAAAGAAGGAGGAGGGGGAAGTTGAGTCATAATATGTTCTCACTTGACTGAAATGTCTTTAGGAAAAGACAGAAAACAAAGGAGAGAATTAAAAGAAACCAAGGAAAGGTACAAATAATGAATGGGAACATCAGCATTTACTTAAAAAACTTAAAAATAATCTTATCCTTGTGCTTGGTAAGGCAAAAAGTGATGGGAATGATGATTAATTACATATTAAATAAAATCAGTTAGTTTTGATATTACTATTGTTCAAGCTGATAGTTCAAAAACTAAAAAAAATATCTTAACTTAGAAAAATCCAACTGTAAGTTCTGTGCCCATATTACTATATCTAAATAAGACCAGTGTGTAACTTTCATTAGTAAGACTATTTTGGAAGCAGCGTTTGCTGGATTGAGAGAGAAAGAGGGAATAGAATTAGTGAAATAAACATTGTTACCATAAGTGCACAGGAGACCTGACAAGAGTCTGAATTAATATGGTAGAAATAGTGGAGAGGGTAAACAGATATGAAAAATAGAAAGATCACTCTTCAAAATTAAGGACTTTTAAATTTTTAATCTTAATAAACCATTACTTCTCACAGTAATGTATGCAATGATAAATTGCATAAGAAGTTAATACATAACAAAGTGTTATTAAGCATTTACTATTTTCAGGCACATGGTTTTGAAGATATATAGAAAGATGTAAAATCAGTCTTTACTTTGAAAGAACTCACACCACATAAAGAACTAGATACATACAAGATACATAGAAAATAGATAAGAGATTATATCAGATAGGAAAGGCACCAGCCACCAAGAAAATAAAAAAAAAAAAATCATTGTTGTTGCATGAAAATATTTTATTATTTATTTTAAATTTAAATACAAAATATTGAAAGAAAAAAATTGTGATATGCACAACAGAACATAAGAGAAGATTTAAAATATAAATTTGAATTTCCATTTCAAGAAAGGTTATATAA
Organism: Sarcophilus harrisii; assembly: GCF_902635505.1. Lineage (NCBI taxonomy): Eukaryota > Metazoa > Chordata > Mammalia > Dasyuromorphia > Dasyuridae > Sarcophilus > Sarcophilus harrisii. The sequence goes on from NC_045430.1 coordinate 45,467,733, forward strand.
TATATTGTTCAGAGCTGTCCAGATTTTTTTTTTTTTGCTTCCTTAAAGGTTTTCTTTTGTTCTCTGCTGTGCATTTTACTCTGCTCTTTTTTTTGCCTTCTTTCGTGCCTACTCCAGAAGGCTACACACAGAGAGAGACATACACACACAAGCACACAATCACACTTACATAGTTATCTATAATCACACACATATATACACAAATGATTCATATATATCTACATAAGACCCTACTATGCTGGTTTATCATGCATATTTGTATATATGTAGTTACCTCTTTAACCCATTCCTAATGAGAGGAAGGTTCCAGAAATATCAGCCCTCCTCCTCCATATAATTCCTGTCAGTTTTTCCTTTCACATCTTTTTATGAGATAATTACTTTTTACCTTTTCCTACATGGTTTTGCTTTTTAGAAGCACATCATAATCAACTCTATTTTAATCTTTCTTTTCAACTATCCAATTACTAATAACAATCTTAAACACATGATTTACATTTCATTTCCAGGTATAAAAAATAAACTGTCCTTATTGAGTTCCTTGTAATTAATCTTTTATGTGTACCTTATATTTTTCTTGGATGTTTTATGTCAAATTTTCTATTAAATTGGGGTCTTTTGCAACAAAATCTTTAAAGTCTGAAAGTTCATTTTAATATCTTTTTTTCATTCAGGATTATGCTTGACTTTCCTGGGTATGATATTTTTAGTCACAACCCTAGTTCTTTTGCTCTTTAATATATACAGTGTTGCAAGACCTTTGGTCTTTTATGTTGATGCTGTCAGGTCTTGTGTGATCCGAATTATGAGTATACCTTATTTGATTTTTTTTCTTGTGACTTGTAATATTTTCTCCTTGACCTCAGATTTTCAGAATTTGAATAAGATATTCATGCATGTTTTTTCCTCATAATATTTCTTTCAGGTGGTGATTAATGGATTTTTTTAATATTTCTACTTTTCTGTCTTGTTATAGTACTTCAGGACAATTTTCTTTAATTATCTCTTGTATTACTATATCAACTTTTTTTTATGATAGCTTTCATATAGTCTGATTATTCTTATTTTTTATGAGCTAGGTCATATTCTCTTCTATTTCTTTCATTATGTATACTTAATATTATTATGGTAGTTATTAGCTTTTTGATCTCTTATAACTTCACTTGCTTCCTCTTACCCAATTCTAATTTTCAAGGAATCATTTTTTTTCTTAAGATTCTGGATCTCCTTTTCTAATTGGTTGGCTTTCTATTCACAATCTTCCTGTTTTCTTGGATTGCTCTTATTTTTAAAAAATTTTTCCTCAATCTCTTTCAATTGATTTTTAAACTCTTTTTTGAGATCTCTTATGAATTATTTTTGGGCAGGAGACCATTTACCATTGTTCTTTGGAGTAGAAAAGTTTTTGGGGGGGATTGAGTATCCTCTGAAGACAAACCCTTGTTTTCTCTATTCCCATAGTAGGTTCTATAATTGAGGTTTTTTTTCTTTGTTAGTTCTTTTTTTTATTTATACCAGCTTAATATTATAATTACCCTTATTCCCAGGGTATGGGGATGGTGCTTCTGGCCTCTGGTCCTTCTTCAGTATTCTCCCCTTCATCTGGAACTGAAACCAAGAACTATGTTTTCCTCTAAGTGCCCACAGCCAGCATTGTCCTTGCCCTACTGCCTCTGCATTCACTTGGAATAAGCTGCTTCCTTTTAATCCATAACTATATTTCCCATCTGAACTTGATGTTGCTTATCAGCAGAGGTTCCCTCAATCTCTACCCCACCACTTTTTACCTCCCCCCAAACAACTTAGCTCAGATGTCTGACTTCCAACACTTTCCAGAGGGTAAAAATTTCTGTGGCAAGGGCTAAAGCTATCTCCCAACCCAACTAGCGCTGGCTTGATTCTTGCTGTTTCAGCAGTTAGCCTGGAGGTTTTTTACACTTCACTCAGGCAAACTTTTATCCCATTATCTTTCTTTGGATCTTCTCCAGTTGTCCCAGGAAGACCACTATTCTGCTTCAGCTGTAATTTATTTTTACTGTTCCATGTTCACCCCAAGGTATTGTTCTGCCACATTTGTGGCTGGAGAACTAGAGACTAAGAATTTTCTGATATACTCTACCATTTTCCCAAAATTCACCTCAGAAATATTTTTAATTTTACTAAAATGAATTTCAACAAATTGACATTTTTTAATTTGTTTGCTTCACTCAGTTCATTCCCAATTTCTAATCTCTGGTTTCCAGTGACTCTTTCCAATTCATTTGAGTGTCAGTCAGTGTCTTATCAGCTATGTTATTTAAATCTTTTTTTAATTACATTTTTTATTTAATTTATGGAATAAAACAAGCATATCTATAACATAGTATAATAAAAAGTTGATTGAAGATGAAACTATAAATGTACAAGTTAAATGTTTCTTTTAAATATATAACCAAATTAACATGTATTTTCTTCCTTTTTTTCCATTCCCTTTCTCTTCCATCACCATAGAGTTGGCTATCTTTAGACACAACTATGTATGTGTGTGTATTCACACACATATGATATATATGCACATATGTGTGTTAAAGTTATTCCATAAATACTTATATTTATCAGTTCTTTCTTTGAATGTAGATTGCATCTTTCTTCATATATCCTTTATAGTTAATTTGAGCATTTATAATAGTCAAAATGCATTTAATTTTCCTACTCTCTTCACGATCCTTTTCTTTTTCAATGCACAAAATTTTTCAGTTTGGTTTCAAAGTTTTTTTTATCTAAAATTGGCTGCTATTTTGACTTTACTATCAAAGGTTCTTATCCAAACAATTTCATCAGTGAGAGATGTAGTCTTATTACTCCCTTTCAATGCAACCCACATAGATAATCAAAAGAAAGTGAGGGGGAAATACCACAGTCCATTACATTCACTAACCTCTCTTAGCCTCTGACCTGAAGTCAATTATTCAATATCATTGTGTTTCTGTAGCATGAGAATGATTCATATTATTCTATCTTACAATATCTATTTTGGCAGTGAGTAAGGCATCTTTATCTTGGGTAATTCTGAAGGAACATGGCATGTTAAAGTTGTGACTGCTGAAACAACCAAGCACGAGAGAAATGGATCTCATTGGTATTGATAACAACATAGAAAATTTAAAAGTGATGAATATATAATGTGAACCAAGTAACATCTGACTTGGGCTTTCTATCAAAATCTCATTCAGCAGAGAAGTGAAGGAGTAGGGCATTATCACATTCCCACTGGGAAATTTTAAATCCCATAATATTAAATCTTCTCTCATTGTATCATTTCTGTACAACATTACTTCAAAGGTGTCATTCAAAGTTCTTTATAGCCACTGCAAGGTTGTCATAATGATGTTTACAAAAGAGCAAGGAATGAGGAATCTGTTGAGAGTTAATATTTAAAATAAATAATTTTGAAAATATTTTTGTGTACAGCTATTATATCTGAATTCATATCTTCTCAATGTAAAATATTAATTTATAAATTAATTTAATAGCATCCCAGAGAAAATGTATTTGTAGACAGCTAGAGACATAAAGATATGACATATAAAATCTTTTATAGTTACTTTGAAATTGCTTACATTTTGATTTATAAAAATACTATCATCTTAAAGTCAAAATATTTTGATGAAGCTGTCACTTTGTATTAGAAATTACAGTATTCACAGTCTAACAAAAAAATTCACAGATTTGGAATGGGAAATAACCTAAGGGGTCATCTAGTCTGATCTCTTCATTTATATATGAAAAAAACTGGGGCAAGATGTTGGGGAAAGATAGTGTATGAATGCAACCCTCTCTTTCCAATGTGCCAATAAGTGACCTAGATTTTCATATTATTCTATATGGAAAGCTTAACTAGGACTTCAGTTCTTTTAAAGTATTTATTTGTATAGTAGGGACTAGTCCATGCTTGATTGATATAGAGGATTTAAGCTCTTAAATAGGAATGAAATAATCTTGGAAAGATTTAGAACCCTCGTAAAAGTTGGGTACAGTTGGACTCATGGTCAGAAGTAAGGGGTTCAAATTTTATCTTGTAGAATTGCTAGCTCTGCGACACTACACAGTTCATTTATGTACTTTCCTTCATATGTACGCTGAAGAGTTTGGACTCAGAAGCCTTCTAAGATTCCTTCCGTTTCTAACTAAATTGCCCAAAAGTCAAATGAGGAAAGGAGAAATATAAAGAAAAAAATTCAAAAGAAAAATAGAAGACTTTCTTTTTATTTTTTTCTATCATTAAATAGAAAACTAGCAAAGGGTACATGTATCAAATCACTTTATAGGTTTGCAGTCTGAATATAATATAATTGCTTCCATAATTCACCTGATTAGCCAATCAATAAAGATTTATTAAGCACCTACCATGTATCAAGCACTGTGCTAAGCACTAGGAATATAAGAAGAGTCAAATGATCACACCTATCTTCAAGGAGCTTTCAATCTAGGTTTTGTTAATTGAATAAAAGATTGCATAATCCAATACAAATTGCTAAAAAGATTTCATTGTCTTAAGCATAAACGATCTGACATTGGTTTGTTTTTGTTCAAATCATCTTTGATTGAAATAAAATTCTTTTTGATATTTCAGCAAAAATAAGAATTTTGTATTTCCTTGAATATAGCCCATGTTATATTTAGGAGATGTGTTCATTTGTATATGTTTGCATATATGTATATATATATGACATCTGAGAATAAGTGTTCTTTAGAGTAGTGATGATAAATTCATTTTGTTTCTAGAAGAATGATGAAATCTTTCTCTAATAATGCTTCTCAAACTCTGTTCTTCATATACAAATTTCATGAAAACTTTTGTATTAGTGATGATTTTCCCCTCAAAATTTTAACTTAAAACTACAGCATGAATATCACATTGATGATTTTTTCAGACTAAAATTAAACTTAATTTTTTCTATTTTGTTCCCAGATTTCCCTAGCCCTTCTATATACTGACAATGAATTTGTTTTCATTTCTGGATCACCAGAATCCAGTGTTCATATTTCAGTCCTCTTGGTCATGATTACTATCATTATTGATTTTCTACGTTGGGCAGTAATAGTGGTAGTGGTGGTTTTTTCCAGGGATAGAACTGGTTCTATAGAATAATAGATTATAAGAGCAGAAAGAGATTTTTGGAGATAATCCATTTCTACTCCATTTTTCTAAACTTTGTTACAGATGAGAAAAAGGCTAAGGCTTACTCACTGAAGTAGTGTTAGAGCAGAGAATAAAACATACATTGCTGTCTGTCAATTTTTCTACTAGAAGTCTACTAACAAAGGTAGAGACATAGAATTTTAGTTCTAGAGCTGTAAAGAGATATTCTAAAACTATGAAAACTGAGATTCAAGTTGGTTAAGTGAATTTATTTAGATTCTACAGGTAGTAAGTGTCACAGATAAACTTTGGCTCCTGGTCATCTGACATTTTGCATTCTCTGTTTTTTAAAGTAAAGATGAAAGGCCTAGAGAACAATATATCCACTTGCTTACCAACCCTACTGACAGGTTCATGGCAATGACAGATGACTCTTGATTATAATCAGAATAGGGGAAAAATCTAATGTCACCACATGCATTCATTTGAAAGTGATGGATTTTATTTCATCTTTTGGACAGTAGGAAGTGAATAATAATATTAACTAGGGATAATATTCCACAGTATTGATTGACTCAAAATTAATTATCTTGTTCTATAGTATATAGATATCATCTAAAAGAAATCTAGAAAATAGACATGTTCTTTTTTGTCTCTTATTACTAGAAACCACATATTAAATATACATTATTTCCAGGCATTTTAGAATAAATTTAACTTTAATTGATCCTATTTTTTCACCTCTGAGGAAGTTGTTACTACTATGTACATCCAGACTCTTCACTCATGCTGACATATGCATGCACTAGCTTTTTTAAAAGAATGTATTTATTCATCTCTAAGATTACTGGAAGGTAGCAAGTCCTTTCAAGGTTAAAGCTGAAAAATCTCCAAACATAGTGAAACATTATAATTTTGAGGCAATTAGACTAAAACTGGAGAAAATCTTTCATTTTACTAATACAAGTTATTGTATTGTAAAATATACATATTTATCTTAAAATCATAAACATCTATCATGTATTAAAAATTTAGATTAGACCAGTTATCAAAAAATGACAAGGTGTGCAAAAAAAATTTTCAATAGGTTTTTTTGTTTTTTTAGACATTCCTTTGAAATGAAAAAGACAAAAGTAAGCTATGCTTTTAAAAATAATCTTATGTAGGGGAAGCTAGATAGTAAAGTGGATAGAACACTGGCCCTGGAGTCAGAAGGACATGAGTTCAAATCTAACCTTAGATATTTGACATTTATTATGTGTGTGACTCTGAGAAAGTCCCTTTAATTGCTTTGCAAATATAGAGATATGTGTGTATTTGCTACCATTTTATTTAAAACTGTTGGATCCCAAGATAGTCAATACAATAATTTGTATTTTTAAAATAAATGATGTACATCTGTCCACACTATAAATTTAAGTTTAACTGACAGGGGAAGGAAAGGAGAATAAAAGAAGAAGGAGGATGGGATTTGGGGAATCTGTGACTTCATCTTTATAAGAAACTGCATCCACTGAATCAGTCAAGCAACTTAGAGATAGTCAAGTTAGAGTTAGTGAGTACCCTGGAGAACTTTTTCATTGGTAAATGACTTACCATTATCATATTGTTAATATATATCAAAAGCAGGACTTGCCCCCAAGTCTTCTTAGCTCTAAAACTGATCCTCAATAATCAATGCTGCTCCTTCTCTTCCATAACTGGTACATAAAAATGTGTGACACTATTTTTGTTTTCCTTTTTTATTTATTTATACCTTTTTTCTTGTATTATCACCATCATTACATCATCATCATTATGCTCATCATGATATAGTGTTTATATTTTAAAATCTCATTTGCGCTTCACAAGCCTCAGACATGGCTATATATCTATTTTTGTCATCATTAATAGATAAGAAATGAAAATTTAAGTAATTTGCCCTAAATCATAGTCTTTTATGCTGATTCAATCCAGATCTGATTTCAAAACCAAAATTTTTCCAGTCTATAGTTACCTTAATATGCAAATAAAAAATTAAAATAAATCACCAGTGAAAAATTGAAAAGTTAGATGTTAGTTCAAAGTTAGTTCTTTGATTCTTTTCAAGATAGAAAAGCTACTTTACATCATCTTCATTTGAAGAAATAGCATGATTTGAGGAGCTACCATTATTAACTTTACTTATATCTTTTCTAACTAATGGTATCAACTGGAAGTATGAAATAATGTTTGAGATCTTCAACTGAAAATTTCAAATAGAAGTAGACATGCTCAGGACAAAAAAAAAAAGGAGAAGAAGCAATTGTCACATCTATAAATTCATATATTAATGAAATCCCCAAAAGCATTCTGCATTACCAGAATTTCCCCATATCTCTTGCTAAATTTTAGTTTTGAATATGTTAGGTTAACCAGCACACTTCTGGTTAAGACATTTTAGAAAAATATGTAGCTTAAAACTTCAATATTCAAATTTTGTAACATGGGATGAAAGAGATTCTATTTTTAGGAAATTTATTGATGTGTTTGCATTCCAAAAAATGAACTATTATAATGACAGTCAACTCACAGGTATATTTTAATAAGTTGTATCACGAATTAAACATAGTCAAGATGATTTAATTAATTCAAAATTGGGAAGTATTTCATATTAATATTGCATTGAGAACCAAAAATATTTTATTTATTTTTCCCTCAAATAATATTACCCATATTTGTAGTGAATATATTGGAATATGCTGTGAATTTAAACCTTTTCACATAAAGTCAACCAAAAACTGCTTTGGCAAAATTTATACAGAATTGATAGTCAATCTTCATCTCAGAGAATAACTGGTGCAGTCTAATTCTAATATTTCAGTGAAATAATTAATTGTAGGTGAGTGAGTAGATGACTGGTTCAGAATATTGAAATTCTTGCCAGATAATTTGGGGTAATAGTTAATTTTACTTATCCATTTTTCTTCTTAAAATAAGGATTGTTCTGTGTCAGAGAATATTCTATTAAGAAACAAGCTTGTAAATTAAAGGAACTGATAAAATGTAAATGAAGTATTTGTGTTCAAGATAAGAAAAGTAAGAAGTGTTAATTGTATTTCTAAGTTAATTTTCTCCTTTCATGTTTTGAAGCCTATTAATTATGTGACAAAAAAATTAGAGATTAATTATGGCACAAGATAAAAAATTAATAAAAATAATGGAAAGTCAAATCACCTATTTACATGTTGTTTGAGGTATCTATAAATATCGATTTTTGTTTTTACAATGATTGCAGTATTAAACACTTTTGTAAACAATGTAGTTTGGTTACAAATTCACACTAGTAATTTCATAGTAAATGTATAACATATGTGCCACCATGCAGACAAGGCATGCTATAATCAGAATGCTTTGTACATTTAGTGTAACAAAATGATTAGATGCTGGATTTAATCATACCATGTCTGGGATCTGGCATACTAGCAACTGTAACCCAGCTGCCAGGAATACCACAGTAGTAGATACTCACCATCCCTTTGTAATGAACATGTCTGAGTTCGTTTCTTTTATTCTTTTTAAGATAGAAAAGAGTTACTTATATTATCTTCATTTGGAGATATGGCATGACTCAATGAGTTATCATTAGTGACTCTTTATATTGCCTTTTTCTTTAAAAAAATGATACTCATTTGAAGTACCTACCACAGTCAAGAACTTAGAAATTGGGTACCAAAATAGTTTCAGTATTAGGACCATCACAGTAAATGTTTGCAATATATTCCAAGAAAAAAAAAATTGTGTTTTTGTAACTTATTTTACATTTTTATTTTGCAGACTTGTGAATTCAAAGTAAGGAGCTATTGGAATGGAAATAGCTGCAATTCATAGACTCAGATGGTTTCCTAGAATAGTTCTAGATGAAGATTTGCCCACAGTCTCAGATCCAGAGTAACAAAAGTAAAACTTGAATATAGGTCTTTCCGACTCTTTGCCACTCCTATAACTATTGAAGAATAGTCCTCTGTCTCTCACTAATAATTTTAAGAATTTTCATTTAATCTATGGTAGAGCATCTGTATCTCCATTTCTAATATATAAAATATATATGTAGCATGACTTACTGTCATGTGTATTTTAATTTTATGGTATATTGTATCTTCCAAAATATAACATAGAAAAAAGCCAATAGCATTGCTTAGCCCATAGGAAACACAATTATCCATTAGATATTTACCTCCTATAACTTCTCAAATCCATTGTTTCAAATGTAAATGTATTCATTTTCCTCATTTTTTTTTCAAAAATGCCAGTTCTAATGAATAGGAACTCAGGGAGGCAGAACTTGGGAGGAGAAGAGAATAAATTTAAGGTTTAAATTCAAGATTATTTGAACTTGACATGATATTGAAAGAAAGAAAGGAAGGGAAGTAGTCAAAAGGGATAGATGGGAGAGAGGAAAGAGGCAAGATGAAAGGGACAAAAATGGAAGAGGGAAGAATATAAAATATAGAAGTATTTTACTTAATCTACAAATACTTATATTTGATGCCAGGGACCTTATTAATTAAAAAAAATGAAAATAAGATCCTTGCTTTTGCCTCAATGAAAAGGTTTGAGACAATATGAAAAGTGTTTCTTATCCACCTAGCCTCAGTTGCTACCTTATCCTCAAAAATTGAAAAACCTTTGTAGCACAATTCCCTGTTTCTACATAGCAATTTGGTCTTTTCCAGAGAAATGGCACAGCTTGGTGGCATCCAAATGGCATTCTCCTAAATAGTTAAAGACTGGTTAACCTAATTCCTTTTCACTTTTGCAATTAAATACCTCTATTTTCCATTCCTCATAGGTCACAATTTTATTTTTGTTGTTTGCTGTGATGATTCCAAGAGAGAACAAAATAAGGCTCTCACCATTACAAAGGCCATGAATACAATACATAGAGAATAATCCACATGTACAAATCCTGCTACAATATGTGCTCAGTAAATGTCATTTACTTAATTTTATATTATACCTAATTAAACTCCTTCTAAGATAACATTAATTTCAATCAACAACACTCTAAAAACTAGTGTTCATTTTACAAATGGACAGGCAGCACAGAAAAATAGTTCAAAATAGAAGTCTTCATCATTTCAGGGTAAGATTTGTTTGAGGAAGAGAGGATCACCCCAGGATCATCCCAGACTTTTATTGCAATGATGTATTTTGTTTTATTCCCTATCAATTCTGCATTGGTCAGCAGCTTCTTAAATTAAATACTCCATCATATTTATTAATTAGATACTCTTCAACTTTACACAATCTATCCCTCAAGCCTGTGTTTTGAATTCTGTTTCAAATTTAACTTTCTTTCTATAGCACTCTTCTGCAGGATGCTAACAGATTTATATTAAGAACAATGTAATTTGAATACCATAGAGCTAGAATTACAAGGGGCCCCAAATACCATGTAACCCATGTAGTCCACAGTTTATAAAAGATAATAGTTAAAGTTTTACATGAAAGCACTTACACCTCAAAAATCATCAAATGCTAAAAGTGGGGATTAATTTGTTATTTTTATTATTATTATTTCACAAGGCTATTAGGATTAAGTGACTTGCCCAGGGTCATACAGCTTTGTTAAGTGTCTGAGGCTGTATTTGAACTAAGGTCCTGTTTGAATCCAGGCCTGGTACTCTATCCACTGAGTAATCTATCTGCTTATTAATTTATTATTTTTAAACTTAAAAAAAGCAATGGAGAAAATGTTTGTGATACATTAAACTTAAAGCTGCATCATGTGTGTTTATGTGCATATGTGTATATGTATGTGTGTGTTTGAATGTTATTCACCAATATGCCATTGATTTATATCCTATCCTTGTAGCCAGCTTTTAGAATCCTTCCTTTCAATGTACAGCTCAAAGGCCATTTCCCACAAGAAGTACATTCTCATCCTCTTAATTTCTAGAAAGATAGATAAGTAGATGGAAGAACTATATTCCCTGCCTCCTTAACTAATCAGATATATGTTTACCTTTTATATTTTTATTTTGCCCTGCCTCCAAGAACAAGAAGGTTTTTTTGGTTTGTTTTGTTTTGCCTTTGATTCACCAGGTATTTAATAAATGTTTGTGAATTAAAAAATAGTATAATAGAGTAGGAAAAAATCCTATTTCTGTAATCAGATAACCTAGATTGTGAAACTTTCTATTTTTTTCGGTTTTAGTGGAAAAATCACTAATTTATTTAGGCCCTGGTGTCCTTTATTTTTCTGCAAAATGAGGACATAGACTACAATGTAGTGCCTCTTGTAATTCTAGACCAGTGGTTCTCTAATTAAATGTTTTCTCATTAGACTTCCTAGCATTCTACATAATAATGCTATAGAAAGAAAACTACTTGCAAACAAAGTTCAAAACCTGGCTCTGTTTTTTAGTGCAGGTGTGAATTTGAACACTTCACCTCCCTTGGACCCAGTTATCTCATCTTCCAAATTAGAAAAGTATGTTAGGTGACTTTTATTATACCTTCTAACTCTGAACTGTAATTTCTTATTACACATGAAGGTGTATCTGTAAACCTTTAAAAAAAAATCTCTAACAATTTGTATCTACTCAAACTTTCTTTTCAGCAATCTATGTTCAGCAATCTAGGCCTAATAGGGACACACTAAAGAGTTCATATTCATTTAAATGGGAAATTAAAGGTGAAAAAAGTACTTGACCTTATTTCTTATTCCCTGAAAGAAAGTTGAATTGGAAGACATTGTTTCATTATGAATTAAATGTTAGAAATACATCTGGATTGTTGTTGTTGTATGTGTGCGTTTAAGCTTTGTGGTTGCAAAGAGAAGTTTTATTTTGATTTGATTTTATCTCTCTAAGATTAAGAAAGGAAATGCTATTGAATAATCTAAATCATACTTCTTCAGATCATTGTCTTCATGGGGAAGGTCAATTGAAGTCATTTTTTTATTTACAATTTACAGTATCTGAATACCTTAAATAAAGAAAAGTTTTGAAATAAATCTAATGTTATAATTTAAAAGAATTTGAAACATAAGAATGTGAACTTTTTCCAAAACTGATTGATAATGAAAAGAAAATGCTGCTCCTAGCAGCAGTGTATTCAAGGAGGGGTAGTATATTCTCAGTGGTAGTTGGAATCCACGTGTTTTTGCCTAAGCCAAATAAAAATTAATAACATCATTTCTACAAAGTTAAGATTGTTTTGCCAAACTATGTAAGTGGGATGATCAAATTCATCTTCCCAGGGATAAAATGTCTTTAATTTTCATAGCAAACACTTATTCCTAAGAATTCTTCAAGATAGTTGTTGTCTAATATAGGAGGGAAAGAGGACAATGGTTCAGGGTTTGTTGAGCAGGTCATATCTGTGTCTGGTTTTCTTCATGCAATGTGAAAAAAAAAGTTAGAAGTGTTCTATCATTCTAAAGCAGAGAAAAATTCTCTTTTTGCCTTTATTAAGTATTTTATCTTTCCCAATTGTAAGTAAAAATTATTTTAACAATTTTTAAAACTTTGAATTCCAAATTCTCTTCTTTCCTCCCTCTCCACCCTGTCCTCCTAGGGCAATCAGTCCATTGTAGGTTATACATGTGTAGATATGAAAACATATTTGTCTTGTGAAAAAAAACATGTTCAAAAAAATTCAAGAAAAATAAACTTTAAAAATATGCTTCATTCTCTATTCAGACACCATCAGTTCTTTCTTGGGAGGAATAGCATTTTTCATGACAAGTCCTTCTGCATCATTTTATTGCCGAGAATAACTAAATCATTTGCAACTTATCATCTTACAATATTGTCATTATTTTGTACACAGTACATGTTACTTTTCATTAGCTTCTAGATCTTTCCCAATTTTTTGAAAGCATTCTGATCATTATTTCTTAGCACAATAATATTCTATCACAATCACATACCGAAGTCATCCACTCAATTTCCAGTTCTTTGCCACAAGAAAAGAACTGTGATAAGTATTTTTGTACATATTTTTCCTTTTTTATTTTTTTTCTTAGAATTCAGACCTATAGCCCTTTGGGTATAGTTCCAAATTTACAGGATGCTTGAATCAGGTCACAATTCTCCCAATAATGCATCAGTGTCTCTTTTTTTCCATATTCCCTCCAATATTTGTCATTTTCCTTTTCTATCCTATTGATCAATCTAATAGGCATAAGGTAGTAACCCAGAATAGTTTATATTTTCATTTCTTCAATCCACTGTGAGTTGGAGCATTTTTTCCATATAACAATAAATAACTTTTATCTGAAAACTATTCATATCTTTTGACCATTTGTCAAATGTGGAATAGCTCTTGTTATCACTTTTCTTTTACAAATTTGACCAAGTTCATTATATGTTTGAGAAATGAGGCCTTTGTTGGAAAGCTTGTTTCTAATTTTTTTCAAAGTTATGATTGCTAATTGTATTGCCCTCCATTCTATTTTCCCCTCTGTTTATTCTATCATGTCTCTCCTTTCAATCTATTCCTTCTCATAAGTTTCTTGCTTCTGACTACCACCTCCCTAAATCTACCTTACATTTTATGACTTTAAATCTTCTTTAATTTTTTCTTCTCTTTCTATCCTACAGGGTAAGATAGATTCCTATACCCAAATGCATGAGTATATTATTCCTTCTTTGAACCAATTCTAATGAGAGTAAGGTTCACTCACTCCCTATCACCATCCCATCTACCCCTCCACTATAAAAAAAAAAATGCCTATTTTATGAGAGATAATTTGTCCTTCTATCTTTTTCTTTCCCTTTCTCCAAATGCATTTCTCTTTCTCATCCTTTAATTTTATTTTTTAGATATTATCCTTTCAAAGTCAAATCATACCTGTGTCCTCTGCTATATATTCTCCTTCTTAACTGCTCTAATAATGAAAACATATCATCTTCTAGGTCACTTAATTTTCCCATGTAGTATTTTACATTTTCTTCCACTTTTTTCCCTCTTTTTCTTAACTTTGTTTGATTGATCCCTGATGTTTCACAGAGACATTAGTTTCCACTTGCCCAATTCTAACTTTTATGGCTTTTCTCAAATAGCATTTATACTTTCTTTGCCATTTGGCCACTTGTACTATTTAAGGAGTTTTTTTTTTTTTATTTTCACTAAGTTTTTCTATTTCCTTCTCCTTTTGGCCAATTCTACATTTTGAGGAATTTTGCAAAAGTTTGATTCCTTTTTCCCCTCATAATTCTCTTGAATTACTATGAATTAAATTGAATTGAATCCCTCTCTGTTATGTTTTTTTATGTTGAAATACATGTTAGATACAATATATGTATACATATTTATACAGTTATATTGGTGTACAAAAAAAATCAGATCAAGAAGGAAGAAAAAAGAAAAACTGAGAATGAAAACAAGCAAATAACAACAGAGAGAGTGAGAATGCTATGTTGTATTCCACACTCTGTTCTCACAGTTCTTTCTCTGGGTGTAGAAGGCTCTCTTTGTCAATGCACAAGTGGAACTGGTGCAATATTGAGGAGAGCCATTTCCATCAGAATTGATCATTGTATAGTCTTGTTGTTGCCATCTATAATGATCTCCTGGTTCTGCCTATTTCACTTAGCATCGGTTCATGTAAATCTCTCCAAGCTTCACTAAAGTCATCCTGCTGGAAATAGTATTCCATAGTATTCATATAACATAATTTATTTAGCCATTCTCCAATTGATGGGCATCCACTCAGTTTCCAGTTTCTTGCCACTATAAAGAGGACTGCCACAAACATTTTTGCACATGTGGTTTCCTTTCCCTCTTTTAGGATTTCTTTGGGGTATAAGCCCAGTAGTTACACTGCTGGATCAAAGGGATCACAGTTTGATAACTTTTTGAGCATTGTTCCAAATTGCTCTCCAGAATGGTTGAATCCATTCACAGTACCACAAACAATGTATCAGTGTCCCAGTTTTCCCACATCCCCTACATCTGTTATGATTTTAAGTTCTCTTTTGAGCTTTTACATAGGTTCTTTCTGATATTGGAACCACTTCTTTTTCTTTGGGATTTTGACATTGTCGTTCTTTATTTATGTCTTGGTCTTTCCTGTCATCATAATAACTTTCTATAGTCAGATTCTTTAGTTGTTGTTGTTTGCTCATCTTTTTTTCCTCCTCTTTCTTTTAAATTTGAATTCTATTTCCAAGGTGTCAGGAATACTGTTTTGGCTTTTTGTGCCAGTGAGTACAGGTTCTGTTTACCTGGTGCTTCACTTATGTTGCCTTGAGGTGCAAGGGGGACCCTAGTTTTGGTGCTCCCTGAAGAGGTATGGTGAGAAGTGACAGTTGCTGTTGGAGAGTATAGGAGTCTGGCAACTTACCTGGTCCTGAGCTGGGATTCCAGTGGTAGTATCTGGTGTGTGCTGAGGCTAGAGGGGCTGTTTCTGTGTTTCCCTGGGGCTACACTGAGTCATTTGGAGAACTGGCCTCTGGAGGATGCCTACTTACCCTGGGCTGTGCTGGTACACATGGTGATTCCCCAGGACTGGAATCTGCAGGTCCCCTATTTTTGCCAATGCATGTTTTTGTGTTTGGGCAGGGATCTTACTATTGACTTTCACTTCCTCCACCATTCTGGGGCTAAGGATCTTCTATTTATTTACTGAGGTGGGGCTTGCTGCTGGTTCATTAGGGAGTTTCCTGTCTTAGACTGCCACCTTATCCCCTACTTCTATGAGAGAGACACCTCCAATGTATCCATCAGTTTTCCTAGAGTAAATGATTACTTGTTATCTCCTTGCTGATTCCAACCACTCAAAGAGCTCTCCTAGGGCCTTGTTTTATGGCTCCCTACAGGTGAATATGGGAGGATTACAGTAATTTACTGCTCATTCCATTATCTTGGCTCCTGAAAGTCCCTCCCTTTTTTTGGACCAAGTCTAATCCCTCTACCAGGTGGGAAGCCTCTGGTTGGCTTTATTGGGCCTTTTAGGGCCAAGTGGAAGTTAGGGAGAGGCAAACTTTGGATCAAACTAAGAAATTAAAAAATTCCAAATAATAAGAATTATCCAGCAGTGCAAAAGGCTTCTTTAAAAAAAGTCTTTAAAAGGAGGAAATCTGAGTTTTTGTCAGAAATATTGTGGAGGGGTTTCTTACATCATCTCTAAATATAAGTGGCTGATCTCAAAGATCCTTTCTCCCTGAGATTTCATATTTCCATTATATACTAATTTTTAAAATTATTTACAGTGCTGAGGAAGAACAGAGAAATATGAAGTATTTTTTGATCCCTCATAAACTTTTATTTATGGTTGATAGATCAGACTGATTTTTAAAGCAGAAGATAAGGGAAGACTTCAATATAATCTATCCAACTGAAGTGTTTTCTGCCTATTCAAATTTTCTTTTTTTTTAAATAAAGCTTTTATTTTCAAAATGCATGGATAATTTTCAACATTCACCTTTACAAAACCTTATTTTCTAATTTCCCCTTCCTTCTCTCCCACTCCTCCCCTAGATGGCAAGTGGTCCAATATCTGTTAAATGTGAAGTTCTTCTATACATATTTCCCCAAATATCATGCTACACAAGAAAAATCAAGTCAAAAGGGAAAAATGTGAAAGAAAATAAAATGCAAATAAACAACAACAAAAAGAGTGAAAACACTATGTTGTGGTCTACACTCAGTTCCCACTTTCCTCTCTCTGGTTGCAGGTGGCTCTCTTCATCACAAGACAAATGGAATTAGTCTGGATCATTTCAGTGTTTAAGAGCCACATCCATCAGAATTGATCATCAAATAATCTTGCTGTTGCTGTGTATAATAATCTCCAGCTTCTGCTCATTTCACTTAGCATCAATTCATATAAAGCTCTCCAGGTCTCTCTGAAATCATCACCTATCCAAATTTTCTAAAATGTTTTATCTTGTCCCAATATTCCCTATCTCAAATCACACTTATCTCTGCACAGCTTATTTCCTCCTCCTTCATGACCAGTTAAATAAACTCATTGAGAGTGTTGCTTTTAAGTTTACTCTATCAAAACTACAAAGACCCAATATCAGCATCAAAATTATTTCAATATAAGGTGTGCTCAGGGAAAATTACTACCTCTGGTGTGAGGGTTGCTGAACCCTTTTCAGGGCTAATTCCCACTTTGGTTCCATTTGATCCACCTAACTTTCACCTGTGACTCCAAGAAACTACAGCACGCACAGCATCACAGTCTGCCAAACTGTTTTGGCAGCCATTTAAAGAGTGTGTTGATCACCCTTTGCCATGAGGAAGGTGCTAGAAAAGGTGTCCTAAAATTTGTCTGCTTACCCAATTCTGACCTGATTGCCATGGCAAACAGGAATTTCACCCTGCAATCAAAACACACACACACACACACACACACACACACACACACACACACTATACAAAAGCTTCTGCAAGGATGATTCCAGTCATTATTGCTACATGGAATGTTCACATATCCAAATCCAGTAGACCTGAGAGACAAACAGTTCTTGTTGTAAGAGAACTCAGCAGATACTGCGTCCAAATAGCAAGCCTGAGTAAAACAAGGCTGGTAAATGAAGGTCAGCTTGCTGAAGTTGGAACTGTATACACATTTTTTCTGGATTGGCCAGTGAAAAGAAGTATCATGAAATTGATTTAGACTTTGCAATCAGAACTGATCTAGCCAACAAGCTTTTATGTCTACCCAAAGGAGTGAATGACAGGCTCATGCCAATGTAATTGCCACTTGCAGGAAAACACCATATCCCCACTATCAACAATGCCTATACTTTCACCATGACAAACCCTTTTGAGATCAAAGAAAAAAATTATAAAGATCTGGAGAACCTTATCATCAATGGGTCAAAAGAGAAAAAGCTTATAATTCTGGATGATTTTAATGCTAGAGTAAACTCAGATTACTCAACATAGCAGGGAGTCCTTGGGAAGAAAGGAGTTAAAAATAAAAATAGCCTCGGTCCTTTATTACGAAAGATTTGTGCATCTTATGACCTTCTCATCACCAAAAATCAGTTCAACTAAATGCAATAAAACTTCATGGAGGCATCCACACAGCAAACAATGACTATGTGATTATAAGGAGAGGTTGTGAAAGTGAGAAAGGCCATGTGGTCATTCAAAAGATAGACATCCTCTCCAAGCTAAATATTTGCATTCAACAAAATCGGTGGCCCCACGGCATAAAGACTATCAGAAGAATTGTTGTCAACAGATTTAAGTGCTTCTCTGAGCAGAAACAGAAACTGTTAACTTAGAGGGAAAATTGAGCCAACACACAATCGACACCAACGAGCAGAAAAGCAGTGGACAGCTTTCAGAGATTTAATGAACAACAGTGCCTTTGTTCAGCTGTAGCAGAATGCTCACTAATATCAAGACTGGTTTAATGAATATGATCAGGAAATTCAGAAGCCGCTAAATGAAAAACAAGAACTCCACTGGGTAGATCAGCAAAATCGTTTATCCATTTCTAAGAAGGCAGCATTCAATTTCTTCAAAAGTAAAGTGCAATCGAAACTTAGAGAGATGCAGGATTCTTGTCTCAGTAAGAAAGTAGATGAAATTCAGCTTTATGCTGATCGTTAGCATCCAAAGTGTTTTTATGATGAACTGAAGGCTATTTATGGGCCAAAGACCTATAATGCATCTCAACTATTCAGTACTGATGGAATCATATTGATTAGTAACAAGAACATGATCCTAGAAAGATGTGCTGAACATATCCATAGTTTTCTCAACAAACCTTTATCTATCAGTGTTGGAGACATTAACCATTTACCTTCCTAGTTGGTTTCAACTGTATCAGAGATTTAAAATATTTTAGGCTCTTTTGAATCTACTCCTGCTAACATTTACAAGAAAGAGAATCTATTGCTCATACAAAGGCTGACTGAAATTTTCTGACTTATATGACAAGAAGAGGTTATCCCCCAAGAGTTTAAGGACACTTCCAATGTTCATCTCCATAAAGATATAGAAAATAAATTATTCTGTGACAATCATAGGGAGGTTTCTCTCTTGGTCTTTGCTGGCAAGACGCATTGCTGACCAGAGTTCACCTTAATCAGCTAATTCTTCACCTGGAAGACGATCTTCTACCTATGAACCTGTATAAGTTCAGAAAAGGTGAAGGAATGATTAATATGGTGTTGGTTGTCCAAATACTCCAAGAGATATACAAGTAGAATGGAGGTCTGTGCATTTGTTCATATGACCAAGGTCTTTGATACTGTTGTTTGCAAGGTCTAATGGAAAATTATGTCAAATTTTTTTTTGCCTAGAAATATTCAATAATTTCATGACTATGCTTGTCCAGGTTCTAAATATTGGATAATGCTATCTCACTTTACCAGTCACCAATGGGATGAAACAAGGTTGTATAACTGCTCCCTGCTTTTTAGCATGATATTTTCAGACAAATTATCAAATGCCTTCAATGAGGATGAACATGACAGCAATATTAGCTACCACTTTGATGGTAAACTCATCAACTTGAATAGGCTACAAGTCAATACTAAAGTGAAGGAAATGTTAGTGTATGATTTTTTTTGTCAGATCATTGTGCATTCAATGCAGTCTCTGAAACTGAGATGCAACAGAATATATATTGATTCTTTGCTGCTTGTACTAAATGTGGCCTAACAATACCAAAAAATCACAGGTAGTATCTATATATGACACCATCAATTGTAGCAAATAAAGAAGATTTGAATACTGTGGATTAGTTCACTAATCTTGGCAATATATTTTTCAGGGATATACACATTGATAATGAAGTTGATTCATGCTTCTCCAGAGCTAGCTCAGTGTTTGGAAGACTCCAGAAGAAAATGTTAGAGAGAAGAGATTTTAGATGAACTACAAAACTGAAAGTCTAACAAGCTGTTGTGCTAACCTCATTAGTCTATGCCTGTAAAATCTGGACAGTCTACCCACGCCAGCGCCATGAGAGAAAACTGAATCACTTCCATTTAAACTGTCTTGGGAACATTCTGAAGAACACCTGGAAAAATAAGATACCAGGAACTGAATTCTCTTCTCAAACTGCCAAACATTCAAACTCTACTGCAGAGAATACAACTCCATTAGACTGGCCACAGTGTTTGAATAACAAACCATATTTGCCAATACAGGGCAAATAGTCACATGGATGTGGAAGAAATCAATAGAAGGATTTTTCAAAGTCTTTCCTAAGAAGCTTGGGATGGATTTCATGACATGGGAAACAGAAACACCAGCATGGCATGTCCTCAGCAAAGAAAGTGTTGTGCTCTATGAACATAAAGCAGAATTTAGGTAGCTCCAAAAGTAAAAGTGCAAATTTTAGAAAACTTACCCCAAATGTTCACATGGACTATTTGTGCCTGTCTTGTGGAAGAGCATTCCAAGCTTGTGTTGATCTGATCAGTCACAGTCACTGTAACTTGACTATAACACAGGAATGTCATTTTGGTCCTCTTCAAAAACAAAGGACAGCAACCAACCAATTCAAATCATAGAATTAGCTAAAAATTAAACTTGAGAGTCATTTAAAGGGAAACAGAGAGGTGATCACATTCCTAAAAAGGTAAAAGATAAAATATTAAAATTGCATGATTAAAAATATAGGTAAGAATAATAACATAACAAGAACAAATGAGATCAAGCTTTTATGATCTATTGGTGTCAACATGATATTAGAAATTCTTGAGAAAGGTACTTAGTATTTTAGGTGAATCCCTCGAGGAGAATATTTGCTGGACATAGGCATGGTTGAGATATATTACATATCAATGTAACCTACATCTGTCTTTCTGTCTTTGATAGGACCTGCTAAAACTAAGAGTTCTTTGGTGTGGTCTTCAAGAGGCCAGAGTCATCTTTGTGCCACAATGATGAATCGTTATCAGAGGATTAAGTGAAGGAAGTTAGTTGAAGCCTTTTCATTTTACCTTGAATCATGTCATGTCAATTTTTACTAAAGACAAAATTAGGAATTATTTTATCTGTGGAAAAATTGGTAAGGGAGTCATAAAAGATGCTTGCTAGTCCTTCCCTAGAACATTCCCAGTCACTGTACACAATCCCAGTTTCACTGTGCATTTCTTAGGAGGAAAACTAAGATGAAAGGGCAGAAAAAAAAACTGTTTGAATCTGCTAGTCTTATCATTCAAGGCTCTGATGGAGATTGACAGTGATTCAAATGGAACAGAAGAGGCACAGTTGATCACAGTCAAATACAAAATAGAAGAGAGGGATAAGATCATGATTCCTTTTAGTGAAAGACCAGTGGGAAGACCTTAATATTCTAGGACAACAGTGAGGAGGAAGTATACCAATGCAGGGACAGGGATCTAGGAACTAAGTTTCATTCACTTAATTCTAGTGATACTTGCTATCTAGTGATGCTACTTGCCCACTATGAATGCATGAAATCCAGTATACATTAAGATATAGTGAGAAAGAAAAAAAAGAACAAAACAGAAAGATGAGGATAGACAGAAAAACAAGATAGAGGCTTAGTAAATTCATCAGACAATCCAACTCAGTGAGCATTGAAATATAGTTAATACAAGTTATCATTGACTTGAAAAAAGTCTGATGAGTTCTTATTAAACACATTGAAAGAGTTCATCCTCTTATGAGAACCAGACTTTCTATCAATGAAATAAAACAACAGGAACAACACTAAAATTTACTTTTTTGTAAATTTTTTGTTGCTTTTTTGTTTTCCTTTGTTTTTAATAAAGTTCAATTTTTGAAGATTTTACACATATAGAAAAATTGAGTTATATTTTAGAAATTTGTTTTTGAACCTTGAACTATAAGAATGATTACTTTTATTTAATTCTATTTTTTTAGCCTAGACCTGTAATTATAGGGGGGTCATACAAATTCAATGCAGACATTCTCTTTTCCAAAGCAAAGGCTTATATCTAGAACATTGTTATTCTAAAACATATATTTCTACTATGCTAAAATTATTTAATTGTTCTGAATTTTTCTAAATTTGTTTTTTTGGGTTTTTTTATTTCTTTTAGTTTCTATTAGAGATATATTTGTTGTTTCTATTAGAGATATATTTGTTAGCAATTAATGAAGTGAAGTGAAAATGATAAGTAAATATTTATTTTACAAGAGGAAAACTACTGCAATGATTTTTTTGGGAAAATAATTCCTTTGAATTAACCTGGAGACATTGGGATTCTTAATTCCAGGGGAAAAAAAGTTTTTTTTCCTTTTTTCTTTTAATGTAAGAAAAACTCAAGTTTACATTTTACTCTAGACTTTTACAAATATATTTTATTTTATTCCTTTTAGATAAAAAATTGATACTTAATTTTTCTGCAGTATCTTTATATTTATAGATAGAAATAATGTAAAATTTGTAACATTTCCCTTATCGTACAAATGAAGTTAAAACATTAACTCAAATCTGGCAAGAAGGCTAGAAATTCTATATCCTTGTGCCTAACTCCCTCATTAAATTACTTGTAAAGTACTTAGCTTGGTGCCTGTCACAAAGGAAGAGCTTAAGAAAAACTTGTTCCCTTCTCCTTTGTCAGCTCTTTTAAGTGTGAGTATAAAATATATCCTGTATTTTCCTAGGAGTCAAATAGTAACTATTTTTAAGAGAGGAAAGTAAAGATATTTTTAAAAGAGAGCTTTGGATCAATAGTGGCACTACTAAAGACTGGTATAATTAAGTATAGAAATTTTATCTTTGAGGCAACAAATTAAGGAAAAAGACATTTTATTGTTGCTGTTGTTATTTATATTTAGGAAATCTGGGTTCAAAGCCTGCCTCTAATATTTATTTCCTTCCTTGGGTCACTTCTGTTTTGTGCCTTATCTTCCTCATCTGTAAAATGAGGGCATTGGATTAGATAATCTTTGAGTCCCTTCCAGCACTGGATTCATACTAAAAGTTAGTTCATTTGTGGTTTTACCAGGTTTATATAAGGACTAACTGAAACACTATTCAAAATCTGTCATTTGTACTAAAGATCAATATATGTAAATTTCACATCTATTATCCTGAATTTCCATACACTTGGGGGCTTTAAGCAAACTTTATAGAAAATCTAAGTTGATATTTGAATTTTTAAAACTGAAGAGGAAAACCAAGCCTTGGATAGCATCATAACCCTTTTTTAAAGTTTATTTTTAATACACAAGGTAGCCTCATAACCCTGAAAGAATCTTCCTACTCCATGTTGTAAAGGATCCACCTTTCCTTCTGTATTAATAAGGAAGATTGCTTTCTCTTTTGATGAAAAAAGCTATTAAGCTCCCTCTTGATTCTCTTAATGTATGAAGGGAAAAAAAATATTCACAAAAAGCCAAGATATTAAAATCTACTTTTTGTAATTATCCCTGATTTTGGTCTTTTCCTTTTGATCAGTTCCCTTCCATGTCATGTTCAAATTTATGGTGTCCAGATAGCTCTAAGGGAATCCTGTTCTGCATTCAGCCGAACTTCCAGAACCTTGGGAAGATATATAATAATATAATATGATATGATATGATATAACATAACATAACATAATATAATATCATATAATATGATATGATATAACATAACATAATATATAAAAGCTATGGGGGAAATGGGGAATGGAAGTGAGTTGAGAAGTGTCCAGGGATTTTCCAGAATAGCACAGTGGGGAAATCATTTCCATTGTCCACAGGGATTTTCCAGAATAGCACATTGGGGAAATCATTCATATTTCAATGATTTAGGCTGAGCAGTTCAATTCATAAGAAGTCAAAGCTGGCAGCTAACTGAGGCCTTACTGTGTTCAGAGACAGACAGCCTGGAAACACATTTCATGTGACATGACATTGAGTTAAGTCAAATGGAAATACAGTGAGAACTTGTCCTTTCAGACTTGAAAATGTTAACTGTAAAATTTAGAACTCCAGTATCATGTTTCTGTTCTCTGCACTTATCTTCCAAGTCTATATTATCTTAGAGAACCTAAAGTTTGGCTGTTTCATTTCATTTCTTTTCATTATAAAAGGTAGATTTTATATGTGTGTGTGTGTGTGTGTGTGTTCACTAAGCTGGGTGATATATATGTATGTATATTACATACACATTTGTGTGTGTGTTTGTGAATACATACATGTGTTTGTATGTATACATGTGAGACTATAGTATTAATTCAATGAGAATAAAATAATCTTAAATTTTTCAGGTTCATGTGAAGGAATCATATGAAGAACAGTGAAAATTTTCCAAGCACCCCATGTGATTCACAACAAAGGCCTCTGATACACAGAGGAAGACAGAGACAGAGAATAAGGCAGATAAAGATGGAGAGAAGAGACCTAGAGACAGAAAGAAATATACTAGGGCAGACAGAGAGACAGACAGATAAATGACAGGTAGTGATGATGATAATGATGAATTGAGAGAGAGAAAGAGACACAAAGAGAGGCAGAGAATAAGAGAGAGAGAGAGAGAGAGAGAGAGAGACAGAGAGAGAGAGAGAGAGAGAGAGAGAGAGAGAGAGAGAGAGAGGGAGAGGGAGAGAGAGAGAAATAGATAATAGAAAAGTAGACAGACAGGAAGCCAAATTATTTATTAAGTATTTAATGTATATCAGGGACTGTACTAAAAAGTGGAGATAATCAATATAAGCAATAAGACAGTTTCTGCCTCGAGGAATATTTTGGAGTGGATGGAATAGAAAGGGAAGAAAATGCACAGAAGCATCTTAGAAAGCAGGAAAAACTGGATTCTATGACTGAATACATTTTTTAAAAGGGCTTTTAAGATTTCCAAAGCACTTTACATAGATTCTTTTTCTTTTTTTATTAAAGCTTTTTATTTTTCAAAATATGTGCATAGATAATTCTTTGGCATTAACCCCTGCAAAATCTTGTGTTCTTATTTTCCCCCCTTCCCACACCTCCTTCCCTAGATGCAAGTAGTCCAATATACATATATTTTCTTGTTGGAGATGCATAATCTCAAGAAGTGAAGTGGCCTAGGACTTAGAAAGAATTGAATTCAAGTTCACCACTGACCCAGACTCATTATATAACCTTGAGAAACTAATTTACGTTCTTAGTGTCTCTACCCAGCTCCCTAAATTTCCTACAAAAACTTCACATGTTCAGACTAAGATACCCCAAACATGCATACACACATGCATAAATATATATGTATATTTATGTATATATATATATGTGTGTGTGTATTTGTTTTGTGTATTTGTGTGTATGTCTACATGCACATGACTATGTAAATGTCTGTATGTGTCTATGTATATTATATGTGCATATGAGTCTATGTCTAGACCCTCATTTTACAAATGAAGAAACCAAGTCCCAGAGAGCTATAATTTTTTTTTAAGATTTAAAACTACTTTTTGGCAGAACCAGGTCTCACACTGGAGTCTTCTGGGGTCTCAAAGTTTGGTGTGTATTGGGCCCAGAAAAATAAGTGACTTGTCCAAATTCATGCAGGTAGAAAACAACAAAGCCAGAATTTAACCTCTGGTTCTAAAACACTAGCTCCAGAACTATACCACTACTCATCATCAGGTAGATGAAAATTGTCTGTTTACATCCTTTGACCATTTATCCATTGGAGAATTGTTTGTATTCTTACAAATTTGAGTAAACTCTTGATATATTTTAGAAATGAGACCTTTATCAGAACCCTTGGATACAAAATTTTTCCCAATTTTCTGCTTTGGGGATTTGTTTTAGTGATTAATTCATGCTTTAAACCATACATTTAAATTATTTTTCACTGTCAACACTCTGTACCATTTATTTGCCACTAAGCTCAAGCATCCAAAACATAGTCTAGACTTAGAGAATCAAGGACTTATAATGTCAGTGAAATAACTATTTTTTCCATCCTTTATACAAGAAGTTCAGGGTTGAAAAATTTTAGTATATAAGTATATACTTTCAGCATCTGCTAATATCCTGTGATTCATCAAATTGTTACTTTAAGCAACACAAAGCAAAACTAAAAATGTAACCTACAGGCATAAAGGAGTTTTATTAGCCTTTGAGAGACATTATACATAAATGTCACTCTGACCACCTACTGAAGATGCCTAGGACCCACAATTCTTCTTAAACGTCACTACTTTCTTTAAATAAACACAATGAAATTGATGTGCTGTAGTAGCCTATTATGATGCTCTTTGGAAACATCCATATTGAATGCATGCCCCCTGAACCCCTTCCTCATGTCTACTGCATGCTAAACTGTTCTTTCCTAATGGAATATTATATTATATTCCTTCCCCAACTGAAATTACTCTTTCCTGTAAGATCCTCTCACCCCCTTTCTCTAATTATTTCCAGTTTTTTGCAATCTTAAACCAAATATTACCTACTTCCTCTATAAATCTTTCCCTAAATGATCTCCCATAGAAAGACAAGATAGCACTGTAATTGTTGCTGACAGTACGGTAGGATGTTTTTCCTCCTCATCTCTATCTTCTGATTTCTCTAGCTCCCTTCAAGTTTAAACTAACATTCCACTCTTACCAAAAACTCTTACTCAATCCTCCTGAATCTTAGGACCTTCCCTCTATTATTATGTCCAGTTTATACAGTTTATGGGCAGCTAAGGGGCACAGTGGATAGAGTGTCATGACTAGAGAGAGAAAGACTAGTCTTCCTGAGCTCAGTCTCAGATACTTACTACTTCTCTGACCCTGAACAAGTCACTTAGCCCTATATATATAAGCTGGAGAAGGAAATGGCAAATCACTCAAGTATCTTTGCCAAGAAAACCAAATAACACCACAAAGAGTCAAACATGACTGAACAACAAACATAAACCAGAATATATCTTGTTCTTGCTGTGTTGTGTCCCCCTTTAGATTTTGAATTCCTTGTAAGCAAGAAATGTTTTTGTCTTGATTTGTATCTCGAGTGGTTAGCACAATGCCTCACACATAATAAGCCTTTAATAACTGATAGCTGGCTGATTAAATGATTACAAAATCAGTATTCAGGAAGATTTAGGTTTAAGACCTGATTTTCTCACTTACTAGATTATGTCACCATGTGTTACTTTCCTTCCATAAACCTGTTTTAACCTCTGTAAAGTGGAGATAAGATTTATAACATTTATCTCATATGATTGTTATAAACCTCAAATGAAATTATACTTATAAAATTCCTCAATATTAAAGTATGACAATGTATTATCATTATTATTAGTATAGTTCACAGTAAATTATCATTCTCTGAAGTATTTTATTATATATTATCTTTATCAAAAACTTAATATTTCATTCATACTCTATTATTTTCTCCTTTGATGAGTAAAATATAGTCAAAGACAAACCTGTCTACTATCTACATACATACATGTGTATATATACGCACATAAACATATGTGTATATTGCATCTGTGTTATGTGTATGCATATGTGTATATATGTACATATACATATAAATTTTATTTTATATACATTTATGTGTGTATATTTCCCATTTGTATCATATCTTACAAGAAAACATAATGCAGAACATGTAGTAAATATTTAATAACTATTGTGATTTCTTCACCTATAAAATGGTGATATTACATGTGTTAATGGGGGGGTAGAGGGATTTCATTACATGATCTTTAAAGATTCTTCTAATTAATGCAATTCTACAATTAGTCATTGGTGGATTAATCTGTACTATAGTGACAAATAATCATTTTACAAATGTGGCTTCATTATTGTAGATAAAACTTCAGGTGTACAAACTATGACTGCAGGTCAACACCTTCTCTGCTACTGAGATAATTAGAGAGCTGTAAAGGATAAAGAGATTGAATGATTTTTCCAGAAATAATCAATCAGCATTGCCAGAGACATAATTTGAACTCAGGTCTTCCTTCTGGTATGCAAAGCTCTTCAAGCTTCTTAAATAAATTGACAGGTTAAAAGTATATGAATATAAGGTACTCTTTAGACTAGAATATATTACAGAAGCAATGAATTTAGCCCAATTCCAGATTCACCTTAATAACAGGTACTTTAGAGAAGGGTTCAGTGGCAAAAGTTATCTGAGAACATTTTTATTTTTACTTTTTAAAATAAAGGGAGTTTTATGTGGGTTTGGTTTGATTTTGAGGGATTTTGTTTTCTTTTGTTTTGTTTTTATATTGGGGAATAGCTCTCTAGGCAGCATACTTGAGTCCTCACCAGTATTGCAAAGGGAAGCTCTTCCCACTACTTAGAAATTCAAATACATCTGAACAATAAGGGACAGGCCAGTATATGGTATGATGAAAACCTGGATTAAGATTCTGAACTTCATATTCTATATGAACTTGGAAAAATAATTTCTATTCTCTAGGTTTTATTATCTTCATCTTCAGAATGAGGGGGTTGATTTAAATATTCCAGCATCTCTTCTAATTCAAAATCTATGATTTTGTGAGACTTCAGGAATTACAAAAAGAAACACCCTGACAGTGATCTCAACTAAATACCTACTGGGATCCACTATACATTGCCT
Organism: Sarcophilus harrisii; assembly: GCF_902635505.1. Lineage (NCBI taxonomy): Eukaryota > Metazoa > Chordata > Mammalia > Dasyuromorphia > Dasyuridae > Sarcophilus > Sarcophilus harrisii. The sequence continues at coordinate 45,496,291 of NC_045430.1, forward strand.
ATAATCAAATGTATCCATAAATTAATTTAATAAAATTCAGTTTGCTTGTACTTGGAAGTTGGAGCAACAATTTCAAAGATCCCAAGTTATTCAGTGCTACCAAAGCCCTCTTTGTCAACACCAATATTCTCTTAGCTATTAATGTCTAATAAATGGACTGATTTCACATTAGAAATACATCCCTCGTTTTAAAAATGCAAGTACTTATTGGAAGGGTAATGAACTTATTACTTGAAGTTTTAATAAATTGTTCACCACAGATTGTATTGGGGATTAGAATGAGAGAGCAAGAGAATAAAAAGGGGAGTACTAATGCTAGGAATGGAAAGCCTAAAACAGAGGGATAGAGGCTTCTGAAAACAGACTTCTGCTTTCTAAATTGTCCTGCTGTTGATCCTTTCTTATTTGTCATAATAAAAGGTTTATACATGAATAGCCTGCAGACCTAGCATGATCAAATAATTGGTTCAAGCCATAGGAGTACAAAAAATGCCTAAATACTACAACTGTACTTTTCCAGTTGGTGTGCATAGTTATTCAAGGAGGACTAGCACTTCTTGCTCAAGGATTTGCTGAGGTCTCTTCAGGCTGCTCATCTACCTTTGGTAATCACCTGGCACTCAACTCTCATCTATGGCTCTCAGAAGCTACAGCATACACAATAGCCACATCCTAACCATATTTGCAGATGGGCTAAACCTGGATGAGGGTAAACAATAGACTACAAACCCATCATTGAGTTAGGAGTATTTACCCCAAACATGGGTAGACTTCCCCTGTCAGAATGAGTAATGAGAACAAAGCCCATGAACACAGGGAGCTGAAGAAAGTGCTATGGAATGCTTAGACTCACAGGGGTCCTCAAACTACACCCAAGGGCCAGATGTGGCAGCTGAGGATGATTATCCCCCTCACCCAGGGCTATGAAATTTCTTTATTTAAAGTTTTTGTTTTTACTATAGTCTGGCCCTCCAACAGTCTGAGGGACAGTGAACTGGCCCCCTATTTAAAAAGTTTGAGGACCCCTGGAGAGCTTCCTTAGACACAGAAGATACCAAGATCATCCACTGCATGCCAGGTTATTGTCAGTCACCTTGACTTTTGTCTTGCCACTGAACTCTGATAACTCAGGAAGAGTGAATGAGTCTGACAAATTTGGGCAACTGCTGTGATACGATTGGTCCTCTTTGAAAATGAAGGAAAAACAAGAGATTATATAGTACTCTATCATACTAAATTATCCTGTCAGTATGAAAGTTAGGGCCTATTAAGGCAACTCTATAATTGACCTCGGATAAATATGATTTTGTGTGTTTTACTTTGTTTTGTTTTTAAAGATAAATTAATATTAATAAGGAATAAAAGAAAGGAGGAAACCTGGGGAGATCTATTTTCAAAATTCAGGATTCAAGGCCAAGTGGAAATTTAGATATCCTGGGCCATTGCTTCCTGCAAGGGTAGATTACCAGGGAGGTCAAGAGGCCAAGCTTGATTGGAAATTCCCTTTGAGCAAACAGTTTAGCTTAAAGTTAATTATATTAAACTAATTATTCATGTTAACTAAGTGTTAAATTCAGTTGTTTATACCTGAAGATAGAGTAAAAGTACTGTCAGCAAGTATCATTTGTGGTGGTCTGGGGCAAAGACCCTCTTGCCCTACCTCAGTGATGGTTATAGTTCAAGCATTCAAGTAAATCTTTGCCCTATCCTCTCCTGTTACATTCAGGAGGTATGAGAATTTAACCAACTTCTACTTTTTCCTTCCAGGAGACAGAGCATTGTATAATTCAGAAAATTAAAAAGCACATACAGAGTGCAAGTTGACATTTTAATGACTTGCTTTCTTGATAAACTGGATCTGACCGCAAAACAGTCAACTCTGATTTAAAAAGCAACCATAGGCATCCATGGGATATGTTGTTTGTTTAAAAATATGTTTTCCATCACAAGGGAAAAAAAAGACTCTGCCAGGAACTTGTTATGATTCCTCAACATTTAAAAATGTTTTGATGAAAACACATCTTTTAGGAAATTACAATAAATGCATCTGCATGGAGTGTTTGTTTTCTTAAACATTTGAATTAAGATTAAACTATTTTCTTCAGCATCAAAGGCAAAAAAAAGTACAAATAAATGTAGACATTTCTAAGATAATCGGGCACCCAAAACCATTGCTTATTTTCTGTGAAATGTACCATTAATGTACAGATCAGATGCTGATCACAGACAGAAAGAACAATCATTTCCATGCAGCTCAGATGTTTCAGTACTTTAAAATGCCAATACTGACTTCATGTTGGAGTCTATTAAGTATGCATGTATGAGCAAGAATCACAAGAACAGAATAAGAGGAAAAAAGCTTTCTATTTGTAGGGTGTAATAAAGCTCAAAGGAACTATATGCCCATGGGTAAAATATATATTAAAAAATCCCATCTAATTGAAATGAATCCCAGGAAACATATCCTACTTGTTTGATTGTAAAATGAGAAAATAAGCTCTACATTTTAAATACCTAATTTAAAATAATCACAGCATATATTTTTCTTTCCTTCCCAATTATTCTCTATGAAGTCATAAGGTATTACATAATCAGCCCTATGGCCCTTTGCAAAAACAGTCAATCAACAAGCATCCTTAAGTATTTGTTATATATCAGGCATTACATTAGCTTCTAGGGATATATATATCTCCCAAAGTTTAGAAGTCCTATGTTATGAGATGGATGAAATATCCCAGATACTAATAACTCAATGGGGAAAAGAAGAATCTCATTGGCATCTAGATGACCCAGTGGATAGAAGACTGGCCCTAGAGTTAGGGAAGACCATACTTAAATCTGTCTTCAGACATTTACTAGCTTGTCACTGTGGGTAAGTCATTTAATTGCTATCTACCTCAGTTTCCTCAATTGAAAAATGGGGATAATAAATAGAACATACCTCATAAAAATTGCTGTGAAGATTAAATGGAGATAATATCTGTAGAGCGCTTAACACAGGACCTGGAACATAGAAGATATATAAAAAATACTTATTCTCTTTCTTTCCCACATTGTGTATGTATCATTGAGCAATTTAACTAAAGGATAGTGGTGTGACTCTTCTCTGGGAAAATAGTCATTCTATAGCACATGCATCTTTATCTTTCTGCCATGGGAGAAAAAAAGAAACATACTTAATAGCTAGAAAGTATAAAAATAAGAGGGAACATTATTGTCCAAATGGGAAAAGTTATGAGGATCTGGTTTCATATGTTGATGATGCTTAGATGAGGCTGTTTAATGTTACATGAGCAACTTAACTTCTCTGATTTCCAGATCTTTACTTGCACAACATTGTACTAGATGTCCACTAAGGGTCTTTTTAGCTCTAATTTTGGGATGCTATACATAGCTCCTTCAGTAACTGTTTTTTCTTACTCCACGTACTTAATTGATTTAATTGTCCAAAAATCAGTCTAAATGCATAGACAGAGACCTCAATATCTTAGGCTTAGGCTAATACCAGGTAGATAGAAACTCACTGTAGTTATCCCAGGCTAGGCAGTTCTTGGTCTATTAGACTTCCTATGACCTCCTATTCCCTAGGTCAACATCTATATTAGGCAAAAAAAAATGTATCTATTTTAAATTTTAACATTTCTTTTTCTTTCACTTGCCTCTTCCAATTAAAAAGCAAGCCCTATAGAAAAAGAGAGACAGTCTATGTGTATGTATATATGTGTGTGTGTCCAAAATCCTTGTATCAAATATGTAGAGTCAAGCAAAGCAAATAAATGCCTTCGTTGGCCTTATCCAAAAAACTCATTTTTTTTTTGTTTGTTGTTCAATTAATTTATTTATTTTAAATTTATAAATTGTTTAATCAATCATGTTTGGAGAGAAAAATCAGAACAAAAGGGAAAAAATCATGTGAGAGAAAAAAAATTAGAAAAAAAAATGACCATAATATTTATTGATTTACATTCCCTTTTGTTCTTTTTTCTGGATGCAGATGGTATTTTCTGTCCAAAGTCTATTGACTTTACTATGGATTGTTGAACCACTGAGAAGAAATAAATCTTTATAGTTGATCATTGCACCTGCTTACTGATTGTTATTCTGTATAATGTATTCCTGGTTCTGCTTGTTTTGTTCAACAGCAGTTCATGTATATCTTTCCAGGTCTTTCTAAAAATCAGCTTGTTTATCAGTTTTATAGAACAATAATATTCCATTATCTTCATATACCACAACATGTCCAGCCATTCCCCAAATGATGTGCATTTAATCAGTTTTCAATTCTCTGTTACTCCTAAAAGAGCTGCTGCAAACATTTTTGCATATGTGGCTCCTTTTCCCTTCTTTATAATTTCCTTGGGATACGGATCCAGTAATGGCATTGCTAGTCAAAGGATATGCAGTTTTATAGCTCTTTGGGCATAGTTCCAGATTCCTCTCCAGAATGGTTGGATTATTTCACAACTCTACCAACAATGCATTCCCACATCCCCTCCAAAAATTTTTCATTATCTTTTCCTGTCATCTTAGCCAATGTAAGAGATGCGGAGATGGTATCTCAGAGTTGTTTTGATTTGAATTTTTCTAATCAATAGTGATTTAGAGCATTTTTTTTCATATGACTAGTGATGCCTTTAATTTTATCATCTGAAAATTGTTCATAACTTTTGATAAGTTATCAATTAAGGAATGACTTGTATTTGACACAGTTCTTTATAAATTTTAGAAATGAGACCTTTATTATAAACACTGGCTGTAAAGACTTTTTCCTCAGCTTTGTACTTCCCTTTTAATCTTGTTTCAGTTAGTTTTGTTTATGCAAAAATTTTCAAAATTAATATAATCAAAGTTGCCCATTTTGCCTTTCATAAGGTTTTCTAGTTCTTCTTTACTCATAAATTCCTTCCTTCTCCAAAGATCTGATAGGTAAATTATCCCTTGCTCTCCTAATTTCTTTAAGGTACCATGCCCAAATCATGGGCATTTTTTTACCTTATTTTGGTATAGGGTGTAAAATTCATTTTTTACACTAATCCCTTCCACACCATGGAGATGATTTCAATACATTACAAATAAGCACAAGAAATTAAATAGGAATTTTTTGGAGGTTTTGTGAAAGCCATAGATGGCCATGAAAGCCAGAAGACAATACAAAGTCTATGACCAAATATAAAACTCCAATTTTACAATAAGTTACTGTGAACACCCCATAAAAGAAGAAGAAAAAATCTTTCCTAATACAAAGGGAGGGTCAAAAAATTTATGTGGATTTTTCGGTATTGTTTCCCTCACTGCCCCCACCCCAACCCTCAGGATGAGGAAGAGATAGTTGTATTTTGACTCCATCATCTCTCTGGCAATGAGGGGAGAATGAGGTAGCATGCTTCATTTTCAGTCTTTAGAACCATTACTTGTCATTACATTGATTATAGTTCTCCATTGTTTCAAAGCTGGTTTCTTTTTCTGTTTTTGTCTTTCAGTTTAGCACACTGTCTGGCATTTAGAAAGTCCCAAGCATTGATGATACAAAATGACTATTTCCTCATTTTAATTTTATAATCTTGTTATCTTTTGATTTCACTTTGACTCAGTCCATGTAAGGCTTTACCACTTTTGATGCTAAGGCCTTCCATCTTTGTTGCTCTGTGGTTGGGTCTAATACTGGACGAATCACTTCTCTGCACCTCAGATGACTGAGTCGATAAAACATTGAATCTGAATCACCAAATAGTGAGTACAAATATGGTCTCAGATATCAGTTATGTGACCTTGGATAAATTATTTGACTTTTTTTAATTTACTCATCTCTAAAATGGGTATAATAATAGCATCTATCTCTCAAGACTATTGTGAGGATCAAATTAGAGAATAATTTTAATAACTACTTAGCATTGAGCCTGTAGGTCCTATATTAAAGTTTATTCCTTTCTTCCTTCTCCTCTCTCTTTCTCCTCCTCCCTTCTTTCTCTTCACCTCAACCCTTCATCTAGCCAGCCCTTTCCAATTGTAGATCAAAATCTTAGAGTTCAGTGAGATAAGGTAAATAGAAGACAGAGTCTTGAGTCAGAAGACCTGAACTTAAATCCAGCCCCAAATATTCACTAGCTGTATGGCCCTGCACAATTCATTTAATTTTATTTTTTTCAGTTTCCTCAGCTAAAAAGGGGAATAATAGCAACACTTGCCTGACAGGGTTTTTGTAATGACCAAATGACATAATATTTATAAAGCATTTAGCACAATGTCTGACACATAGCTAATTCCCTATCCTTATAGTCATAAAGGTAGCAGAGAATAAATGTGAATCCATGTCCTCTTGACTGGAAATCCAGTGCTCAAGCCAATGCATCATTTCACTGGAAAACCTTCTCATATTATTAGTATGAGGAAATCACTTGTAAATCTTAAAAAGCTATGGGTGTAAATGAGTTAAATTTGTTATTAGGAATGAAATTAGAGCACAGAGGAGAACAAAAAAATCTTTGTATGACGTGATATAGGATTTGGCTTTTAGAACCTGTCAACTTGACGTTTGCAGACTAAACCCATCCAGCTCTAGTCACAGCAATCCCTCCAGAAAGCCCTGAAGGATCCTGCCACACCCCCCCCCCCATACATTATATAGTATGAATAACATACACAGAGCAGATCTCGTTCAACTTCTGCCTGAGATCCTTTCTCAGAGTCAATTTCCACCAAAATATCAGAAAATAGCTCTTTTAGTTATGGCTTCAATTCCATAATTATGACTTGCCTGATAGATTCTGTAAATTAAGCTTCTCACATCTCAAGAAAAAGAGGGAAAAGGATTTTTATAGTCTTAGGGAAACAAAACCTAACTTATTTAAACTTTTTATCCCCATGGTAGGTAAAATAGTTCTATATAAACAATAAGTACTTAATAAATGTTTGTTATTTTTGGTGTTGTTTTAAAGAAACTACATGGTGACTAAAGAAAGGAAGCTGGCCTATGCCAATAAAGAAGACTAGAATTCTAATATGTTTGGGGAGTGGAAAAAATTTATATTTCTGTGGCAGTTGAAGTTTTCTACATCATTTTCTCAGCAAAAGTTGGTCTAGTACATTTGGAAAGATCGCAAAATATCCAGTCATAGAATCTGTTCTCAAACCAACTATAGATCTACTGATAATTTGTCCCCTAAAGACCTTTTTTTTTTCCTTATCTGCAAAATGAGGTAATTAGACTGAAGTGGTTTCAAAACGTTTATTGTTTGCTGGATTTATTTACTAAATTCAAAGTATTCTTCCAAGCAGTGAAGATATAAAAGGAAGATAATCTGTTCTGGAAGAGCTCACAGTCTCAGGAGGAAGTGTACAATGCAACTGAATTCCAAAATCCCTTCCAGTTGAAGATCTATAAATCTGTGAAACAGGGAGTATATATTTTTTTTTATTTAATAGCCTTTTATTTACAGGTTATATGCATGGGTAACTTTACAGCATTAACAATTGCCAAACCTCTTGTTCCAATTTTTCACCTCTTACCCCCCACCCCCTCCCCTAGATGGCAGGATGACCAGTAGATGTTAAATACATTAAAATATAAATTAGATACACAATAAGTATACATGACCAAACTGTTATTTTGCTGTACAAAAAGAATCAGACTCTGAAATATTGTACAATTAGCTTGTGAAGGAAATCAAAAATGCAGGTGGGCATAAATATAGGGATTGGGAATTCAATGTAATGGTTTTTAGTCATCTCCCAGAGTTCTTTCTCTGGGTGTAGTTGGTTCAGTTCATTACTGCTCCACAGGAAATGATTTGGTTGATCTCATTGCTGAGGATGGCCAGGTCCATCAGAACTGGTCATCATATAGTATTGTTGTTGAAGTATATAATGATCTCCTGGTCCTGCTCATTTCACTCAGCATCAGTTCATGTAAGTCTCTCCAGGCCTTTCTGAAATCATCCTGTTGGTCATTTCTTACAGAACAGTAATATTCCATAATATTCATATACCACAATTTATTCAGCCATTCTCCAACTGATGGACATCCATTCAGTTTCCAGTTTCTAGCCACTACAAAAAGGGCTGCCACAAACATTCGTGCACATACAGGTCCCTTTCCCTTCTTTATAATCTCTTTGGGATATAATCCCAGTAGTAACACTGCTGGATCAAAGGGTATGCACAGTTTGATAACTTTTTGAGCATAGTTCCAAACTACTCTCCAAAATGGTTGGATTCGTTCACAACTCCACCAACAATGAATCAATGTCCCAGTTTTCCCACATCCCCTCCAACAATCATCATTATTTTTTCCTGTCATCTTAGCCAATCTGACAGGTGTGTAGTGGTATCTTAGAGTTGTCTTAATTTGCATTTCTCTGATTAATAATGACTTGGAGCATCTTTTCATATGACTAGAAATAGTTTCAATTTCTTCATCTGAGAATTGTCTGTTCATATCCTTTGACCATTTTTCAATTGGAGAATGGCTTGATTTTTTATAAATTAGAGTTAATTCTCTATATATTTTGGAAATGAGGCCTTTATCAGAACCTTTGACTGTAAAAATATTTTCCCAGTTTATTGCTTCCCTTCTAATCTTGTCTGCATTAGTTTTGTTTGTACAAAAACTTTTCAGTTTGGTATAATCGAAATTTTCTATTTTGTGATCAGTAATGATCTCTAGTTCTGCTTTGGTCATAAAGACCTTCCCCTTCCACAGGTCTGAGAGGTAAACTATCCTGTGTTCCTCTAATTTATTAATAATTTCATTCTTTATGCCTATGTCATGAACCCATTTTGACCTTATCTTGGTGTACGGTGTTGGTTTCCAACTTTCCCAGCAATTTTTATCAAACAGTGTCCCGTCCACCGGGACTCAGTTATTCGTGGGGAACCGAGAGGGACTCAGCCTGAAAGAGAAAGGGGCGGGAAGGAGGAGGGAGATGGCATATGGTTGAAGCTAGTCTCATTTATTGCTGGAAACAGCTCAGGTTATATAGGATGGAGCTAGGCGTAATACGTGAGGACAAAAGCTGGTAGGGGAGAGTGAAGCTATGTGCGTTGTGTGGGAGAAAAGGTATAGGAGGGGGCTACAGGAGGGAGCAGATGTTCCGGGAGGAGAAGGAAGGACATCCTGTGATTATTGTTCTTATCTGAGTTTCCAGGGTCGTTAAGCCCCGAGACATCTCTGTGGCTGACACAATACCATGGATATATGTTCTGAGGTGCGGGGGTCGTTCCGCTTTCCTGGCCATTTGGCCGCCATCTGTTGCTTGATGCAAGGTCTGCAGTCTGGTAATTTTCCATGACTATGGTCCGGTCACCAACAAAATAGTAAGTTCTTATCCCAAAACCTGGGGTCTTTGGGTTTGTCAAAGACTAGGTTGCTATATTTGTTGACTGTTTTATCCCTTGATCCTAACCTATTCCACTGATCAACTAATCTATTCCTTAGCCAATACCAAATGGTTTTGGTAACTGCTGCTCTATAATATAATTTTAGATCTGGTACAGCTAAGCCACCATCATTTGATTTTTTTTTCATTAATTCCCTTGAAATTCTTGACCTTTTGTTTTTCCATATGAACTTTGTTGTTATTTTTTCTAGGTCATTAAAATAGTTTTTTGGGAGTCTGATTGGTATAGCGCTAAATAAATAGATTAGTTTAGGTAATATTGTCATCTTTATTATATTTGCTCGCCCTATCCAAGAGCATTTAATATTTTCAATTGTTAGATCAGACTTAATTTGTGTGAAAAGTGGTCTGTAATTTTGCTCATAAAGTTTCTGATTTTCCCTTGGCAGATAGATTCCTAAATATTTTATATTATCAATAGTTACTTTAAATGGAATTTCTCTTTGTAACTCTGACTGTTGGATTTTGTTATGAAGATATAAGAATGCTGATTACTTATGTGGGTTTATTTTATAACCAGCAACTTTGCTATAGTTGTGGATTATTGCTAATAACTTTTTAGTAGAATCTCTGGGGTTCTCTAAATATACCATCATGTCGTCGGCAAAGAGTGATAATTTGGTTTCCTCATTGCCTATTCTTATTCCTTTAATCTCTTTCTCAGCTCTTATTGCCAAACTAGCGTTTCTAATACGATATTAAATAGTAGCGGTGATGGTGGGCAACCTTGTTTCACTCAGATCTTATGGGAATGGTTGCAGTTTGTCTCCATTACATATGATGCTTACTGATGGTTTTAAATAGATGCTGCTGATTATTTTAAGGAAAAGTCCATTTATTCCTATACTCTCAAGTGTTTTTAATAGGAATGGATGTTGGGTTTTGTCAAACGCTTTTTCTGCATCTATTGAGATGATCATATGGTTTTTGTTAATTTGGTTATTAATATGGCCAATTATATTGATAGTTTTATTGAACCTGCTCTGCATTCCTGGTATAAATCCTAATTGATCATAGTGTATTATCCTGGAGATGATTTTCTGTAGTCTTTTTGCTAATATCTTATTTAAGATTTTAGCATCAATATTCATTAGGGAGATTGGTCTATAATTTTCTTTCTCTGTTTTCAACCTACCTGGTTTAGGTATCAGTACCATGTCTGTGTCATAGAAGGAATTTGGTAGGACTCCTTCATTCCCTATTTTGTCAAATAATTTATATAGCATTGGGCCAATTGTTCTTTAAATGTTTGGTAAAATTCACATGTAAATCCATCTGGTCCTGGGGATTTTTTCTTAGGCAATTTAATTGCCTATTCTATTTCTTTTTCTGAAATGGGACTATTCAAGCAATTTACTTCCTCCTTTGTTAGTCTGGGAAGTCTATATTTTTGGAGGTAGTCATCCATTTCACTTAGGTTATCAAATTTATTGGCATAAAGTTGAGCAAAATAACTCCTTATTGTTTCTCTAATTTCCTCTTCATTGGTGGAAAGTTCTCCCTTTTCATTTTTAAGACTGATAATTTCATTTTCCTTCCTCCTTTTTCTAATCAGATTTACCAAAGGCTTATCTATTTTATTGGCTTTTTCATAGAACCAACTCTTAGTTTTATTAATTAGTTCAATAGTTTTTTTTACTTTCAATATTTTTAATTTCTCCTTTCAGTTTTAGAATTTCAAATTTAGTATTTGATTGGGGGTTTTTAATTTGGTCTTTTTTTTAGTTTTTTTAGTTGCAAGCCCAATTCATTAATCTTTTTTTCTCTGTTTTATTTAAGTAAGCCTCTAAGGATATAAAATTCCCTCTTATTACCGCTTTGGCTGCATCCCACAAATTTTGGTATGACGTCTCATCATTGTCATTATCTTGGGTGAAATTATTAATTGTATCTATAATTTGCTGCTTCACCCAATCATTCTTTAAGATGAGATTGTTTAGTTTCCAATTACTTTTGGTCTATTTACCTTAACTTTTTTGTTGAATGTAGTTTTATTGCATCATGATCTGAAAAGAAAGCATTTACTATTTCTGCTTTCTTGTATTTAATTTTGAGGTCTTTATGTCCTAATATATGGTCAATTTTTGAATAGGTTCCATGAACTGCTGAGAAGAAAGTATATTCCTTTCTATCTCCATTCAATTTTCTCCAAAGATCTAACATACCTAATTTTTCTAATATTCTATTTACTTTTTAATTTCTTTCTTATTTGTTTTGTGGTTTGATTTGTCTAATTCTGAGAGTGCAAGGTTGAGATCTCCCACTATTACAGTTTTGTTGTCTATTTCTTCTTGCAACTCTCTTAACTTCTCCTTTAGGAAGTTGGATGCCACACCACTTTGTGCATATATGTTTAATATTGATATACCTTGTTGTTTATGCTGTCCCTTTAGCAGGATGTAGTTACCTTCCTTATCTCTTTTAATTAGATCAATTTTGCTTTTGCTTGATCTGAAATAAGGATAGCTACCTCTGCCTTTTTGACTTCACCTGAAGCATAATAGATTTTGCTCCAGCCTTTACCTTTACTCTATATGTATCTCCTGCTTTAAATGTGTTCTTGTAAACAATATATTGTAGGGTTCTGACTTTTTGATCAGTCTGCTATCTGCCTCCTCTTTATGGGGGAGTTCATCCCATTCACATTTACGGTTAGAATTACTAAATCTGTATTTCCTGCCATCCTAATAACCCCAGATTATGCTTTTACTTTTTCTTGCCTCCCCAACCTTCTTCCCTTTTTGAACTTATGTACCCACTTGTATCAGATGCTTACCCTCTTTAGAATCCCTCCTCCCCCTTTGAATCTTTCCTTCCTTCCCTTATTACTCTTTTTCTTTTCCCTTTTCCTCTCCCCCTTTTTTAATGAGGCAAGAGAGAATTTTCTCTAAAACAAATGTCAATTATTTTTTTCTTTGAGCCAACTCTGATGAGAGTAAGATTCACACAATGTTCCTCCCCTCTAAATTCCCTCAGATATGATAAGTTTCCTTTGCCTCTTCGTGGGATGTGGTTTCCCTCTTTTATCCTTCCTTCCCACCTTATTCTGCCATCATCCCTTTTCCATATCTACTTCCCTTTTTTATGTTATATCAGTAAAATCAAATTATACATGTATTCTTTTTGTATATCCACAACAGAAATACAAGTCTCAAGACTTATTTTTACCTTTTCTGCATCTCTTGAGTTCTATGGTTGGAGATCAAATTTTTTGTTTATTTCTGGTTTTTTCCTTAGAAACAAATGGAAGGTTCTGATAAAGGCCTCATTTCCAAAATATATAGAGAGCTGACTCTAATTTATAAGAAACCAAGCCATTCTACAATTGATAAATGGTCAAAGGATATGAACAGACAATTTTCAGATGATGAAATTAAAATCATTACCACTCATATGAAAGAGTGTTCCAAATCATTATTAATCAGAGAAATGCAAATTAAGACAACTCTGAGATACCACTACACACCTGTCAGATTGGCTAAGATGACAGGAAAAAATAATGATGAGTGTTGGAAGGGATGTGGGAAAACTGGGACACTGATACATTGTTGGTGGAGCTGTGAAGGAATCCAACCATTCTGGAGAGCAATATGGAATTATGCCCAAAAAGTTATCAAACTGTGCATACCCTTTGACCCAGCAATGTTTCTACTGGGCTTATACCCCAAGGACATACTAAAGAAGGGAAAGGGACCTGTATGTGCCAAAATGTTTGTGGCAGCCCTGTTTGTAGTGGCTAGAAGCTGGAAACTGAGTGGCTGTCCCATCATTGGAGAATGGTTGGCAAATTGTGGTATATGAATGTTATGGAATATTATTGTTCTGTAAGAAATGACCAGCAAGATGAATACAGAGAAGCTTGGAGAGAATTACATGAACTGATGCTAAGTGAAATAAGCAGAATCAAGAGATCATTATATACGTCAACAACAATACTGTATGAAGATGTAATTTGATGGAAGCGGATTTCTTTGACAAAGAGACCTAATTCAGTTTCAGTTGATCAATGATGGACAGAAGCAGCTACATCGAAAGAAAAAAAAAACAAAAAACACTGGGAAATGAATGTAAACTGTTTGCATTTTTGTTTTTCTTCCCGGGTTACTTCTACCTTCTGAATCCAATTCTCCCTGTGCAACAAGAAAACTGTTTGGATCTGCACACATACATTGTATCTAGGATATACTAGGACATGTTCAATATATATAGGACTGCTTGCCATCTAGGGGAGGGGGTGGAGGGTAGGAGGGAAAAATCGGAACAAAAGTGAGTGCAAGGGAGAATGTTGTAAAAAAAAAAAATTACCCAGGCATGGATTCTGTCAATAAAAAGTTACTATAAAAAAAAAAAAAAAGAATTGCTGAGGAAACTGGAAAAAATATCTGGCAGAAATTAGGCTTAGACCATCATGTTATTCAGTACCATAGATTCCAAATAGACATATAGCCTAAATATTAAAGATCATGACACAAAAAGTAGAGGAGAAGCAGTTCTTACAGTTTTCATAACTATGACTAGCAGATGCTACCTTTTAACAAACATATTATCATAAATTACAAAGATAAAAGATATTTTAAAAATTAAAGATAATTAAAAATTAAAAATTTAAAAATTAAAAATTTAAAAATTAAATTTAAAAATTTAAAAATTAAAAATTAAAAAAGATAAATTAAAAATTAAAAATAATTTAAAAATTATTAAAAGTTTTTCTCTTAATAAATTAATATAACTAGGATAAGAAAATAAGTAATTTGCCAAGAAAATTGCATCAAATATATCCAATAAGAATCCAAAATCCAAGATGCATTAGTATCTAGTAGAAATATAGAAAAGAGAAAAAAAAAAATTGGCCAAAGATGTTTGCAGCAGTTCTTTTTGTAGTGGCAAAGACTGGAAATTAAGTGGCTGCCCATCAGTTGGGGAGTGGATGAATAAGTTATGATATATGAATGTAATGGAATATTATTTTATAAGAAATGATCAGCAGACTTATTTCAGAAAAGCCTGGAAAGATTTATATGAACTTATGCTGACTGAAATCAGCCATATCAAGAGAACATTGTACATAGTAACGAAAAGATTATGTGGTGATTAACTGTGATAGACTTGACTCTTTTCAACAGTAAGGTGATTCAAGGCAATTCCAATAGACTTGTTAAAGAAAGTGCTATCCACATCCAGAGAAAGAACCATGAAAACTGGATGTGAATAAAGCATAATATTAAAAAAAAAAAAAAAGAAAAGAAAAAAACAAATGGAATTCATTTGTTTCATTAAATGTCCATCTTCTTCCCTGGAAGAAAATGCTCAGCTTAGCTGGGTAGTTTATTCTTGGCTGCATCAACTTGTGCCTTTGGAATATCAGATTCAGGCCCTTGCCCTTTAATGTGGAGGCAGCCAGATCTTGGGTATTTTGTGGCACCTCGGTATTTAAATGGTTTTTTTTTGGCTGCTTGTAAAATTTTTTCCTTAATCTGATAGTTCTGAAATTTGGCCACAATTTCCTTGGGGTTTTTATTTTAGGGTTTCTTTCAGAAGGTGTTCGATGAATTCTTTAATGCCTATTTTACCTTCTGTTCTAACATCTGGGCAGTTCTCTTGGATGATTTCGGCTCTTTTTTTCATCTAGTTTTAGAAAGTCAATAATCCCTAGATTATCTTTAATCTATTTTCCAAGTCTGTGTTTTAAAATAGATAATTCATGGTTTTCAGTTTGTCATTTTTTGTTTTTGCTTGACTGATTCTTGCTGTCTCAATGAATCATTAGTTTCTATTTGTTCAGTTCTAATTTTTTAAAAAATTATTTTTTCATTAGTTTTTTTACTTTTTTCTGTATATGTCAATTGAGTTTTTAAATGTATTGTTTTTTGGTTGAATTTTTCCATTTATAATTTTTTTTTTAGTGTTATTTTCTTTTTCAATTACAATCCTACTTTCTTGTAGTTCTTTGTCTTTTCAATTCAAGATCCTACTTTTTTGCGAGTTCTTTGTCTTTTCCAGTTCACAAACCTACTTTCTAATAATTCTTTATTTTTCCAATTCACAAATCTTACTTTTTGAATTTTTTTACTTTTAATTCACAAATTTTTTCCCTCCTTCCTGGGGAATTTTTATCTTTTCAATTGTATTTCAGGAAGTTGTTTTTTTGTGGCTTCTTTTTCCTTTCCCCATTTATCTCTCTCTTTTGAGATTTTAATGGTCTCTTCTATGAGAGCATCATGTAAAGGAAGGACAGTCTGGTGCATTTTTTGCTGTTTGCTGTCTCTTCAGGTTTTGACCTGCTCTTTTTCTATAGAAGTTATCATTCTTTTCATCTTTTTATTCATGTTTTAAAGCCTTTAGGGTATGTCCCCTAGGCAAGGGGTTAACTTTCTGCAGAACGGGGAGAGATGTAAACATTTCGCCCCGAGGTATGGGAGTGCTCTGAGTGGAGTTTTCCCTTTCCCCAAAGGAGGTGGATTCAGCACTGGCCGAGCTATTGAAGTGCCCAGTTGGGCTGTGTGGGTTAGCAATTGCCCTTGGCTAGAGACTAAGGGGTGAAAGTATCACTGCCCCAGGCCAGAGCCTCTTGTGGGACTATGAGTATTAGCAGCTGACAGCAGACCACCGATGCCCAGAACTCTGCCTGGAACTCTGCCCCAGCGTCTCTGCCCGGCAAATCAACCCTGGGAAAGCTCTATGGCCCCAAGCCGAGCCCCCTACTGCCGTTGAGGTAACCCGGGCTGTGTCCTCCTGTGCAGGATTAAACTGCCCCAAGGAAAAGCCTCGGCCCGGGGCTGGAGTTTTGTGGATCTTGCTTTCACTTTTGGTTTTTGAACTCTCCATGGGAACTAATTTCTTCCCAGTCTTGCTGATCTCCCCCCCGGGAACAAATCTTTTTTGGGAGACAGATTTTCTTCTTGGGATTGTTCCTTTTTATCTTTCAAATTGTGGTCAAGAAATTTTTTGAGGCTCAATATAATATTGATAGAGAGGGTAAGAGAAGAGCTTAGAAAGTCGCATGTGCCTTCTCCGCCATCTTGGCTCCGCCCCTCAGGAGAATAATTTTTAGCCCCATTTAAGAGATGAGAAAACTGAGACTTTGAGTGGTTTAGTACTTTGCCCAAGTTCACAGATTGCTAATATCAGAACTGGGCACTGAAACCTGACTCCTTTAGTTTCCATCCAAATACTAGGTCTTTTATGTTTCCCAGAGGGTTCTTGGCAAATATACTAGAGTAGTTTAGCCCCCCTTTTCCTTCTTCCTGGAGTCAATCAAATTTTTTTAAGGTCTAA